>NC_049987.1:7694662-7741379 GCF_000003815.2 Branchiostoma floridae | reverse complement strand
TACCACTTGCATGGATCTAGTAAACTTACAGACTAATTGATGTTTAAAGAACCGTCCTTGATTAGTGAGTGGTAGCTTTAGGCTAACGTCACAGTTCCAAATCGGGGCCTGGCCGGGCTGTTTGTGGAAAAGAAAAATCGAAATCTATACACAAGTAATTCCCACGACTAGTCGACTATCCTCTTTACGTCTTGTGTAGTTTGGTGTCTTTTATATCACACTTTTCGTTCCCCAAAACTGCCAGGCCGGGCCCCTTTGTGGAAATGTGACGTTGGCCTTACACGGCGTTGTTGTCCTTGCGGCGACAGCAGGCACAGCAGCAGCAGATGCACAGCACGATGATGAGGATGAGCAGCAGGGCCGCGCCCGCCAGGATCCCGATCACCGCCGCCAGACCCAGTCGCATGAATATCGCCCAGAAGTTCCCGAACACGCCCAGGTCTGCTCAAAAAAAAAATATGGTTCATATCGCACTTCTCTTGCTGGCTGGGGTTAATGACCCCCATATCCCCGAAAGGTGGCGGCAACTGTAGGGCCGGCCGCTAGGAGCGCGATTTGTCAGGCTAATATCGCACTGATCATGAAGATTTTATTATAAGATAGTCTCTCCGAGTGTATGATAAATGAAACAATCATCTGCACAAAAATTAATGTTGCACGTACATGTAGATATCTGCACACCAAATCCGTGTGTGTTTTTGACACAGAATAATGGTATCTAAATTTATGTAATACGGTCAAGAAGCCCCGGCATCGATAAAACCCAGTCAAATACTGGGAATAGATGTAGTTTATCTTATTCTATCCTGAGTGGTGACGTTGATATCAACCTATTGTCGTTCACTCATCGCAGGAACACAACGCAGTGCTGAGCCAACAGTGTGAAAAAGACATCTTCATGTAAGTTTCAAGTTAGAAATCGCTTACCACACAGTAGCGTGCTCTCGTCTGAATTGTCGAAGCAGTCGTCTTTGCGGTTACACTTGAGTTTCGAGTCCAGGCAGCGGCCGTTCAAGCACTTGAAGTCACTTCCCGTGCAGTTTGCTATACAACACAAGGCATGAAGCATAAAGTTACCTGGATGTGCAAACTGAGGTTTTCATTACTGGAATATGAGATTTGTGAAGTATGACCGAAAAGACAGCTAAATACACAAGGCGTAGAAAGATTTGTTTCTATTTCTGTTTCTATCAATGAAATTTGCTGGGCGCTTTGTCAAATTGCTCGGTCGCCGCCCCAGTGGAATAAGGTTGTAATACACGGTCATTTTTTTCGGGAGGCAAAGCGCATATGTGCCATCGCAAAGGATTCCGGGTGCCGGCGCCGAGATCAGACGACTTCCTTCAGGTCTCATTCCTGTATTATCTAAAGGAATCCAGGCTAAAAAATTATCTGGCCCGCAAAGCGTTGTTTTAGGTGGACTATAAATTCCCATTAATAAACCATAACTGATATGAAAAGGAATTTCGATGAAAGCTTGTGTATTACTGGCATGATCATGCACGAAAGTTTCGTGACCCGATTGATCCTCGGACGTTTACGTTTATTTGTACTGAGTGCTCCGGTCAGGCTCCGGGTATTGAAAACGACCTCTAGCGGATAGCGGCTAGGTGCATTTTGAAATGTGATAGAAATCGTTGCGTCGGCTAGATTTGGGTGAAAATTTTTTTATTGTCTAACAAACGTGTGTGCTTACAACAGAAAGCAAAACATCTCCAAATAGACTGTGTTTTAATTGGATTTGCGGGCATAGAAATTGTGTGTTAAAGCATTGAATTCAATGGGGCGATCTAATTGTGTAATGAGACCTTCATGACCCGCTGTAAACTTTTGACAGCGTTATGTCAGGTACAGAGCTTGTTTCTTCACTAGTGACGTTGATCATTTTTATGTTTGCTGTATGATAGCCTCTTTACCCTAACGGCAGTCGCAGATGAGGTAGAATTAAAGTAGACATAAAAAATGACGGCCCCACGCAGTTACATTGTAGCTATCGGCATGAGGCGGCCATGATGATGATGATATTGATGATGAAGATTACCGGTAACTCAGACATTCCAGTAGTTAACGTTACACTAAGCGTTTAAACGTTACTATAATCACAAAGAACAAACCTTTTGGTGAGAATCGCATTAACACATAACGTTATAGTTTACAATTTCTGTAGCAAGTAACCACTTTTCACTTTTTACTGCAACTGCTATTGCTGGGCTGGATTGTGCTGCTGTCCTTGGTGCTGATCACTAATATCTAAGCTGTTGTTCAATGGAACTTCACCATTCAGTACAAATACTATCATAATAGCAGTCCGTGACATCTCGAGCAATCACGCATATATGGTCTGTTTTTATGAATCAATGCGAGTTAGGCAAAGCAATGGGAATATACAATTGCGGCACTATGCTGCCGTCGTTATTGCTGATTGCTTATCTAAGCTGTTGTTCAATGGAACTTCACCATTCAGGTCAAGTTCTATGTTTTCTATATAGCAGTCCGTGACATCTCGAGCAATCACGCATATGCGGTCTGTTTTTTATGAATCAATGCGAGTTTGGCAAAGGAATGGGAAGTTACATTTCTGAAGACTTACCAGCCTCGTAGAAGACCACGTAACCCAGCTCAAAGGCATCGGCACTGCTGGACCCCTTCACAACCCTTCAGACAACAACACATAAACCCACATCTATTAGTATCATTTTACATATTACGTATGGTATGTCAAACGGCTAAAAGCTCTTTGTTGCACGTGGCGATTCTATCATTTTGTATATGTCCTGATAGAAGTTCAGCCCTTTGGCTGCTATAAATCAGCCGTTCGGACACTTAACATTCTATACAAATGAATAAATAATTGATATGTACTGCAATCACACTGTCCTGCGGTTGACCTAGACGTCGCTAGAAGGCGTCAACGTATCTTTCTTTTTGCTATACTTGAATATGCCAACTTTTCTAACGTTACATGCAATTATCGTCATCAACGCCAGGCGGTTAGACTTACGTGATGTTGACACTTTGGGTGACGCTTTTGAGCGACGTCGTCGGTTTTATACAGCCACTTGGCATGATCGTGGTCCCGTCTGCGTCCGTTATACCGATGGCGTCCACACATGAGTCGTTTGCGAACTTCCCCAAGTTGAAGCTCTTGAAGCGTAAACCGATTAGTCTGTTGCTTGGGGCCTGTAGGGGGCAAGACGACGTTTAATGGTGCTCTATGTGAGATTTTGCGGTAAAATTGGAAATATTCTAGAAGTAACAAATCTTGCTTTATCTCATATTTACTGTCCCTTGTCGACACATCTTTGCGTTGTTTTGTTTTTTCGACGAAATATGCAATTTACATTGTTACTGCATGACACATTAGATCAAGATTTTAGAATACACCACTTGTAGAGTCGTCATATATACACTTTTCTCGTCTGGAAAACATTTCTGCAAATATTTCTGTTTTAAACGGTTGACTTTTTAAGATGCTTTTCACTGCTATCAGAGAATATGTTGAAATTGTCTTAAATGATCTATGAATTGTGCTAGAAGATAACCAAGGATTCAGGCGGACAGTAAATCTCACCGTAAGCGTCATCGAACACGTCATCCCCCCTGCCGCCATCTTGGCCCACTGTATCATCCCTGCCGCCCCGGCGCTGACGGAACTTTCGCAGTTGTCTTTCAGATAAACTGTACAACAAAGATACCTTAGTGCACATATATCATATACAATCACTTACTTCTGATCTCAATCAATCGATCCATCGATCGATCCACCAATTAATAAATCAATAAATAAATCAATTGATCAATAAATAAATCACTCGTTAATCTATTTGCTCTACATGTATACATAGAAAACCATAAATGGACAGACGGCTAGAGACAGACGGCTAGAGATCTATAACATTTTCACAAACAAACAAACAAACAAACAGACAGAGAGACAGACAGACAAAGAAGCCATCAAGTGGGAGAATTTTTCTGCGAATATCTCATTCCGGGCATCAGAAAGAACATGAGCCGCTGTTAGTTTTTGTGTGTCTTAGAAACACAAGACGATGGACATTGTAGCGTTTTCATAATCAGCTGCCAAATGGATTGAAGGTCGACATCTAATTAGGATTATCTCTTAGCTTCTACTTTACCTAATCCTGCATATCATGGGGATCTGTACCCCTGCATTGTATAACGTAAGCAGCTCTCTGTGCCTTGTCATCGCAATAGTCCACCGGGAAAACGCGACTATGTATAATTGATGCGTATTTGCAGACAGTCTCCTATTAGCAATTTGAAACAAGGCGGGATTACTTAACCTGATTCTAGATATTATTCCTTATTTGTTTCTATTTTCTAAGTCCTTCCTTTCAAACGAAATCCGATCACTATGATTATGACTGAGTGTAATCGCGAGTTGAAATATGTATTGCAAAATTGAAATAAATACAACCGTAGTCACGTACTAATATGATGACATATTGCGTTGTTGGTCTCAAGGACACTATGATACATGTATTTTGAAGTATGTGCTTGTTGGTACATTTTACAAAGACATAGATCATATCTACATGTAGGTTTGCACATCCACAACCCTACGATCACTTGTTATTTATTGCGTATAAGCACCATAATGATATACAATGTATCAGGGCTATGGACGTTTTTCATTTCCTACCTCCACTTCAACACACCGAACCGGGCCCGTTCTCTATCGAAACGATCAAAAGAGAACATTTGTTTTCATTCATTTCAAGAGTCGTCTATCAAATATAGCACTATTTGTTAGTAACAGCTGCCCTGCATAGGACAGACTCACGACGACAGCCCATCTGATGATTATGATACAGAGATGTAATCATTCTCATCAACCGCACCGATCTTGGGGCTTGACCCAAACTTATAGGACTTTCCTTAACGAAATAACTTGACGACTCTTGAGTAAATGGATAGAAACAAGTGTTCTTTTGTCCGTCCCAACAGAGATGAGTGTGGAATTATAAGTCGGGGTTTGGAGTTAGAGAACGGTCGTTGTACCGTCCTAAAAACTGACGTCCTAATCTAATACATCATTTTCTTTCTATCATTGGGATGAAATACCGCTCATGGGTGGTGTTTTATTAGAGACTTACGAAACAGGGGCTGTCCTAACTTCAGAAGAGTCTAAATTTCATCTGTCAAATCCTAGCCATTTTGTATCAACCAGTAGCGCGAGAGGGGTGAGTTCCAGCCCTTAGAAACATCTTAATTGTGGCATTTCTCGTTATTACTGAATGATCAATGCTCTACTCCCACGATGATGATTTTCATGAAATATTGACGTCCATAAAATGAACTCTTCGTAATTCAACTGAAATTCTGGTGCGTGAATAGTGTATTGTAAACAGCATCATGAAGGCCGTGAGAGTAATCTTAACATCTGCATGACTATTAATTATTGTGTCCGTTACAAAGGACCTCGGCGGTTTTCAAACTAGACATGACGCCATTGCGCAAAAAGGTTTGAAAGATCCTACATACATGAAATATGGCGTGATGGCGAGGAAAATTAACCTTGCAATGTCGAAATACATGTAGATGATTTTTGATTTATAACGTTATTTCCTGTGCTGTCATAGTGTGCTCGCGTCCTCCAATGAGGAAGTACTAGTATGGCATGTTGCATATGGGAACAGGTGTCTACGTGGCTTACTTATATCTTATAAAATTCAATTTGATATGCTATCAAATAGAAATTCTGCAGTATCGATTTTTTTACTTACATTTACCACACGTCGTATATTTTACCGCGTTAAAATTTCCCTGTATGATTCACTTTCTCCATGGACAATCAAACCATCACCTGCGGCCATAAATATTTCATTAGACAAACGTCGGCGATCGTAAATTCGCCCTTCGGCAGTAAAACATCTAGTATATAGGACATGTCGTTGCCACGGGCCCGCCAGTGCACTTAACCCGTATCCTTCCACGCGAGGAATAATCCTAGTCTCTACCAGACTCCGGGTCGCTGGAAAGACCGTAGAAATGGAACAAATAGAAAAGAAAGCCGACCAGAGGAGTATAGCCGGCAAGGGAACAGCACGCGACCTACGGAGTCTGTTGAATGTCACTTTTCTTGTTTGATGTCCAGACTCCGTAGGTCACGTGCTGTTCCCTAGCCGGCTCTACCGGAGTCTGGTAGAGACTAGAATAATCCAGCTAGCGTTAGACATAAACACTAGGACCGGGTTTAGAAACAACAACAGGTTAGAAACGGAGGCGCCACGCGATTTTCCCATGGGACCAAGCTGGACAATGCACGAAGGTGAGCTATTGTCAGACCCCTTATTAGTAATTGTGTAATTATCTATAAACCACGCCAACTATACGTGACATCATGAAAATTGGAAAGGAAGCAGGTGCTATCTGCAATTTTTCAAAATAATGGACGTTTTTGACTGACAACCCTAATGTAAAGTGAGCATCAGTATTGTACTTAGCACTAACATTAATAACGTGAGCAGTTCAGAACTGCTGGCCTGGTGACAGGTTCTCCGTACAAAGACGAATAAAAACTATTCCTTTGCCGATTTTATACCATTCTCTCCATCTGTCAAACCAGTATTATCATATGTTATGACTGGTGAAAGCTCAGAGTCTTAGTATACACGGAAGCAGACGTCAACGCTAGGGGTATCTAATCCTGTCACGAACCACTTGAATCATACAGTGAAATTCGGACCAAGATGGTCTCATGATCATAGAGATCTACAAGCGTTTTCGATGTATTTCATGTGAATGTTTGTTGGTTGCCCATATAATTTAAACTACGTCTGTATAAAGCTGTTCAAGCGTTAAATTTACGATCAGCTCCATACAACGAACCACCTGCCACACTCAAGGCTTTTTGTATAGCGTGTTAGTTTGCAAAAAAATTATCTATGTCTTCTCTGTTAGTGTAGGTCTACTGTTTACGTACATACGTCCAGATAAAACCCCACATTTGAAGACACTGAAGCTGGGCACATATGTTAACTAACACCTGTCTCGTGGTATTCCGTAAATTACATTCTTAGTTACCTACTGATGAATTGTCTGCTATAAGTTTCCAACACTGCAATACCTTTTCTGGGCACAAGCGTACCGAACAACCGGGAAAGTACAGACACTCACTTGTGTTTTGGCCGCATACTCCATGTAG
Source organism: Branchiostoma floridae (assembly GCF_000003815.2). Taxonomy (NCBI): domain Eukaryota; kingdom Metazoa; phylum Chordata; class Leptocardii; order Amphioxiformes; family Branchiostomatidae; genus Branchiostoma; species Branchiostoma floridae. Next base: position 7,734,211 of record NC_049987.1, on the reverse strand, counting down.
AAGAAAAATGGCAGCAACAATGCAGGAGACGCCAAGGTATTTGTCCATTTTGCAGCTCGAGTCGTTTGTTCTCGGTCTTGTTGATGGCGAACAGGAGGACGATATGACTGTGTGTCACGCAGTGGTGGGAGTCGGCGTTGCGTGCGTGCGTCTGTGACTTGTGGGGATTGCTATGAATAATTTAGAAGCATCTCGTACCTGGGCGAAGCTGTTTTGTATCACCAGGTATAGCGGGAAGGACGTACGTTTTGTTCGCGACGCTTTTCAGAGGACGTTGCAATCTACCGAATCCGCTAGGGTATTATCAAACCCTGTAAAAACATCTCAGAATGGTTATTCTGTTTATGGTACAATGTGTTGGGCGCATTTTTCGTGCAAAGGGGTGCCCTACGGTATCCTAAGAAAACTGTCTCGTGAGTACTTCGTCTGTATCTAATTCAATATGCAAGATGTAGCTTTTCTTCTTTACCAGGTCAGACGTAAAACTGATATACTTGTAGTTATAAAATTTGAAAACACACATTATGATCAGTAATTTGCATACCTAAAGTCACAATGTGGACTACCAGTGAATGATTTCTAAATTATAAATCATAATCCTAACTTGTGCTTTCATATTCGGGTCATTTTCGGTAAAGATGATTATTCTTGAGTCACCAAACGCAGATCAGACGGAGACGTATTCGCCTCTAACTATAACCTATCTATACAAATGATAGATTAACTAATCATCGTGCTGTGTAGTCAGCAGGTATTTGGAAGCTAGGCTCGAGTCAAGCCTTGACAGCTTTTTTGCCAGCTACCTAGCCAACATTACTGTGCCACTCCTAAGCTTGGTAGCGACCTACCGAATCGGACTAAACTTCTAAAGCTAACAAGACTGGACACCGGGCTAGTTGGGAGCTAGCTAGGCTCCAACTCTGTATCTGCATCTGTATCTATATAGCCGGTATAACCGCCGTTCGGCGTAACACACCAGCTTTGCAGGCACGCGGCGCGGCAGCAGCTGGATATATTACACCGAACGACTCGTTACCCCGAACTTTTGCACATCTATCTGCAAGCCTTCTTTAAAACTACCGAGAGAAGATGCCCCTACTGTACTTGGTGATAACAAGTTCCACTCTACGATAGTTCTGGGAAAGTACGAATTTTTGAACACATCAATCCTAGGTTGGTAACTCTGGTATTTGAAGGCATGACTGTTTCTTGTTCTGTTTTGAGCTGGTATTAGATACTTATCCGTTGGTACGTCCACCAGTTTATTGGTCATTTTGTACATCATGGAAAGTCTGGACATTTTCCTTCTGTCTTCAAGTGACATCCACTGCAAATCTGTTTTCATTCATGCATACTGTACGTCTGACGACTGCCCAGATGGCGATCAATGAGACTAAAGTACACAGTGGTTTACTTCACACTTTATTTGGCGTTCTATAAAATCAACACAATGACACTTTCTAATGTTCGAAGTTTCTGGTCCAAAACGTGTAGAAACAGTTTCCCATCCAAAACTTTCTGGGTCCTTTACTTCTTCTACATCTACAAAACGTTTTTTTGTGCGAAACTCCAAGTAAAAATCTGAAATACTTCCATCTAATAAAAGTTTAAAATGTCATCTTCATAAGCAGTACTTCTGATAGAATCTTCAAATGACATCTTAACGTACAATTGCCGTAACGTCTTAAGTACAACATCGAGCTCCAATGTAGAGGTAGTTATAAGACTGTAAGGGTCAGGTCCAATGACGTTCAGACCGGAAATACGTCACTGGACCATCATGCCCCAAACGTCCTTCAGGTAACACGTCACAGCTTTAACAATGCGACATGAACTGCACACGAACAAGTACATTATGCCGCCATTTTTGGTGAGCTGGATGCATCCACAAAATGTACAACAGTTTACAAAACACTCCCGTTCCAAAACTTCATTGCATTTCAAACAGCCATCCTGTCTAGTAGCCTTGTCTAAAATCAAATAAAAGTTAGTAAAACATCGCAGTACTACACGTTGCTTGTTCATAGCGCAACAGATATAAATACTCTCAGCATCACAAAAAAAACTAAATTCTTATCGCTGCTGATTACAATTATTTTCTTCTCCCCCAAGGGTTAAGGACTTACTTAGCCAGCTGCATCATTAACATCCTCAAATGGCGCACGATTCTGAACGAAAACATTTGTGAGCATCTACAGTACCGGGATACAACAAGAGAGAGATCCGTAGGTAAGACTATTAGATTGCAATTTGCAATGTACAGAATTGTCCGCCATTTGAGACGACGTGGTTTGCCATGGTGCAGTACCAATGCGGCCCGCTAGACGGCCTGGTTGTTGCCCTTCCTGCAGCAGTTGCAGCAGCAGACGCAGATGAGCACGATGATGAGGATGATCAGCACGATCACGCCCACCACGATCCCGATGATCGCGGCCAGGCCGAGAGACAGGAAGTTGGACACAGTGTTCCCGAAGTCGCTGAGGTCTAAAAGGGGAAACAAATATTTTAAGAAGTCGATTATTCATTTCTCATTAATCATGCATTTATGTAAAAACCATGTCTTATCTTCATTTTTTCCTGTGTTAGTGTTGCGTCAGTTGGCTGGTATTATTTCGATTCTTACTACACTAGTACTAGTACTTGTACTTAGATTATTTAGAACTACTTTGAACTTCATCATCCTAGCCTGTACCTAGCTTGTGGGGGCAGAAACGTACAATAAAGGTCTGTGTAATTTCTTTAAAGCCAGATCAACGCCAAACAAAGAGGACTTGAAATCCTTTATTTTGTTTTTATACAAGTTTAATGATGTGATATATTGTTTCGCACTCAGTATTGTGGGAAACGTGATAAGTATGTTAGAACAGACAGAGAAATATCACAAGAAACTCTTTGTTTTGGCTATGCAGTACCAGTGTGTGATCTTACCAGCACAGTTAGCACCCGAGTCGGAAGTGGACTCGTCCGAGTTGTCTCCGCAGTCATCCCGGAAGTCACACTTGTTGTCATTATCGATGCAGCGGTTGTTGTCACACTTGAAGTCCGAGCTGGAGGTGCACATGCCGACTGCAAAAAGCAAACCGAATGTTTGTTTGTTTGTTTATTCAGTTTGCACATACAAAATGATAATAGATACAGAAGAGAATAAAATATAAAATAGGTGCAGGAGGAGGGAAAAAACCTTAACGGTTTATGCTGTGCCCTCCTCCTCTATGCTTATACAAAACGTATGATCAATGAAATCATAATTAACAAAGAAAGAACTAGCACATGTTATAATAATGCAAAAGATGTACGATCAGTGAAATCAATAAATAACAAACATAAGTAACTAACACAATCATATGTTATAATAATACAACAAAAGATGTATGATCAGTGAATCAATAAATAACAAGGATGTGATGAGTAAATCTTTGGTCACGCCAGCCGAACACTTCAAAATGTTTTTTTGTGTGTTAGTGACAACCATGTGGAGATATGCTTGTAGCTTGACTCCTGAAAGTAATTCGCAATTCAGCTAACCAGCTGCAACGTTTTTACAAAATAAAATCATTCATTCAACGCAAAATTCCAGAAAAATTGTTTTGGTAACGATATTACCGACATTTCACTATTATCAATCTTGACAGTGATTTTTCCGAGGGCACATTCCCCACCCTGCCCGGCCTGGCAGTTTGCGGAAATGAAAAATGACAATTCATATTACGCTAAGTGATCGGTGTCTTAAATAATAGCCTAGAGTCCAGTCTTCTCAGGCTTAGTCCCCTTCCGACGGACGTTACTTCGACAACAAGTGACCGTTGGAAGTGTACCAAAGCTAACAAAACTTAATTCCTAAATCTCATTATGCAAAAATGTCTACATACGGACAGCCATCCTGAAGACGGAGTACTGGATTTTGAACTTCATGAAGTCGATGTCGGAGCTGCCCTGTGTGAAGCTGATGGTGACGGTGTTGGAGACCGTGGTGATCTCTCCCATAGGCTGGGTGCACACGTCACCGCCGGTCTTCGACACGGACAGCATGTTGGGCCCGTCCAGGATGTTAATGGTGTCCACACAGGCTTGGCCCTGGAGAGGAACACGTTAGGAATTATACCACAGTAGAAACCAGTTAATTGCACAACGGGTTACCGCACACTTCAGTTTATTGCACGGAATCTCCAAATTCCGTCGTGGTGCGGTGCAGCTGGATAACTTCGCATTGCTTCACCACCCAAATAATTGCACAAAATATGCTGGCAAATGCGGTGTGCAATAAATGTTTTCTACTGTACCTTGTACGTTCTAATTATACTACCTACGGGTCTAGTGGTAGTGGCAAATAAGGAGGTAAGGAAGTAGAGAGAGGAAAAAACGGACAGAATGTGTGTCACTTGTGTTATGAACAACGCAAGGACAATATGGCCGTCCATGGTGTTAATTTTGTCCACACAGGCTTGGCCCTGGAGGGAAAGACGTTCCGAGTTATACAACCTACAGGTCTGTCGGTACATGTATAGGGAGGTATACGTAAGGAATGAGAGAGAGGAAGAGAGGGAGAGAGAGAGAGTGTGTCTGTCAATTGTTGTTATGTACACCGAAAGGACGTCCGTCAGTGAAACAAATCATCAGTGACATTGCTCTTTCAAATATTGAATTTAGCTCTAGTGATGGATGTCACTCGAAACGTCCGGAAGTAAATATCCGTTTTTCTTTATCCAGTTGTAGAGATTGAATTGTATTTGAATTTAAGTAACATGAGCCTATACACTATCACATGCACGTACATATGAAAATGGATTGTAACGTTCAACTAGAAGTACTAACGTTCGAGTCCAGGTCGAAGCGGGTGAACGTGAGGCGGAACATGCTGCCCACATCGGCGGAGAGGGTCAGGCTGCAGGTCTCGGCGTTGTCAGCCGTGGCGGCCGACCACTCGATGAAGCCAGCCCCGCCCGAGGCTGCTGAAGTCGTCTGGTTGCATCTACTCTTGATGTAAGCTGAGGAGGAAAGACGGGTGGTGTCAGGTTGGTAGAGTCCTTTTTAGGGGTTCTACAGTATCAGTACTATCCATGCCGATGCTTTGCCGCGGCTTGTTTCACGTGTTTTAGGCGTTTTACGGGGCTTCCTATTTGTACTGTTTTTTTTCTCACGTTTGGCCACGAGACATAAAGAAACCAATAAAAAATAGAAATCACGATAAAAACACGTCAAAAGCAGCGGGAGCCAAACCTCTGTTTGGAGAATACTAAACGGTATCAGTGCAAATGTCAGTGAAATGAGGCAACACAATCTGTTATCTTAACGTTGAAGTCCTTCCCGCGCCGGGTCGGCGCCCGGTATAGCCGTTTCAAAAATTCTGTAGAGCGAACAGATTACGAAAAACTCTTGTCTGTGTAACACAAACTCCGCTGTCCAGGGCTGTAACTGGCCCCTCCCCGCTAGGGGGGCCGGCGGATGTTTGGCGGGCTGCTATAAGCGAGATTTAATCAGGCTAGAAAAACTCGCTGAGAACGTCTTTTTTGTGTAATCTAAGCGACCCTGATGTTGCAGTTCCTTGCATGACCGCAAGGCATCATTACAGTACCACTCTGTCATGATTATTACCTTTGCCAGAATGGCTAAGGTTATGTTTTGGGCTTGTGAGTCTGTGTGTGTGTCTGTGTGTCTGTCTGTTAACAGCATAACTCAAGAAGTCTTGGATGGATCCCGATGATATTTGGTAGGTGGGTAGGGGTCGGGAAAACGAAGGTCAAGTTCGATAATGGGCCCCCTAGCGGCTTGCTAAGGTACTGCAGCAGAACCTCAATTTTTTATATCTCGTGTTCTGGACATGCTGTGATCATGATTTTTGAGTGGTAGATAGCCCTCGAGGCAGAGAGTAAGTGCTGTGAGTTTGGGCCCCCTAGCGGCTTTTTTGGAACTGCAGGCGCCGGTTTCCTTTCAAACTTTGGATGAGAATAACTCTACAATGTGTTGACGGATCGTCATGATTTTTGGTATGTAGATAGAATGAGTGATGACTTACATAATGGTATACTAATTATGCAAATCAGCAGCTAATTTGCATAATTAATGAGGAAAAATTATAAATCCTCTACATTCCATGATAGGACTTTCAAACTTGTCACATATGTAGCTGGGAAGGAGAGAAATGTCGACAGATATCAATTATGCAAATGATGACCTCATTTGCATAATTAATGAGAAAATATGAACATGTATTGTTGACGGATCATCATGTTTTTTTGTATGTAGGTAGCGTAAGTGAAGACCTACATAATGAGATAACAATTATGCAAATCAACAGCTAATTTGCATAATTAATGAGGGTATTTTATAAATTCACTACATTCCATGATAGGGCTTTAAAACTTGTCACATATGTAGCTGAGAAAGAGAGAAATGTCAATACATATTTATCATGCAAATGATGATCTCATTTGCATAATTAATGAGAAAATATTAATGTGTTGACGGATCGTCATGATTTTCGGCATGTAGATAGCCTAAATGAAGACTTATATAATGTGATACTTATTATGCAAGTTAACAGCTAATTTGCATAATTGATTAGGAAAAGTTCATAAATCCACTGCATTCCATTATAGTACTTTCATCAAAGTTGTCACATATGTAACTGAGAAAGAGGGAAGAGAGTAAGAGGTGTATTTAAAGACTTTGAAAGAGAATAAGTCAAGAATGGATCAAAGGATCATCATGATTTTTGGTATGCTGATAGCTTAAGTAATGCTTGATACAATTTGATATCAATTAATTGTAAATTGGGATCTAATTTGCATAATAAATGCCGAAATTTTATAAACCAACTCCAAGCATTTAATTATAAAGAAAATGAAATGAGTAACGCATTTGTCTACAGTCATCATTCTACATAACAAACCTGGTTTATTTGGCAAAGGTATGTGTTCGTGGAACTCTAGTTATTCAGATAAGATTATCTTTCCCCCGATGATAAAGCGTTATCACCAGGTTATTACCGATTGGCGAAGAGAACTGAGTAGGGAAAATGGACTAGATGGATGCCATGCTAATTATAACACCGTGATACTAGTCTAGTGATGGTCAAAACTAGCCAGGATGGCATCCGCCACGATAATACGAATCTTGATAAGGCGGTGCAATGGATTCTGAGGATCCTAGGAATATCTATATCTGACTAAAATGATCACAGTTCACAACATCATCTCCATCTTTCTTGAGGTAATGATGTCTATACAAAAACTGTCACATCTATAGGCGCTGAATGCCCTTCTTTCTTCTTCAGTCGTGACCAATATTCCCTCTTGTGGTTGCGCCTACGAGTGAAACACGTTTGGTACATGTGCATTCAGATTGTTGATCATCTATGGCCCGCACGAGACAAACGCAAATACCGCATGTTAAACGTCGTGTGAACAAAAAGGAATCCATAGAAGGCTTGGTTGTACTTTTGTACTTGATTCTGTTTCGGATGTTTGCACAAGCGAGGACTTGTTCCCAGGCGCCAATTATGTCGACGCCGTGCCCTATGATCCTATGGCACGATTTGTCCCGAAGCGGTTTCTTTGACTATTTGGGGCAAGTACATTACATTTCCCAGCACGTCCTGATAAAAGACTAATGGACTATCGTAACAATCGCTGACGATAAAGCAACGATATAACTCGCATAGCTATAGGTACCACATGAAATCTGTAGTGTTTTTATTGAAACGCTCGGCGTGACACGCATTTGCGTCTTGTTTTAAGATCGGATTTTTTAAAATAGTAATAACTCAAGCAACTGGATATGATTTTGAAAACGGTCAGACGATTCAGATAACATCTGCTATATTTCGTCAGTGACACTGACGGCATACTACTAGTAGTATAATACTATACATGTAGGTCGGCTTCTAGGCCAAGGCCATGTTACGTTTAACATTCGTACACACGCGTGATACGGTCCAGTAGATATCTGGACCATAGGGAGTCCGTTCGACAAGACCTTAATCTCCGAGCAGATGTAGGACGGCAAATATAATTGTAACGTTTCTCAGGCTCTCTAGAATACTACGATTTTGCATTTCGTCACCTGCTTGGAGATCAACGGCACCTGTCGTCTTTCTGACTGTACTGCTAACGATCATTAGGAGAAAGAAATCATCTCAGCCCTTCTGTTTTTCTATGTATGCGGAACCATGCAGTGCTAGCGGTCGCGTAACTAGATTGAAGTCTAAACAAAGCCAGGATATCGTGACAACCAACGGTAGTCTCTACTAGACTCCCGCCTGGTCGAATAAGGGGACTTTGGCCAAGTTAGAAATAAAAGCCTAGGAGTTGGCCTACGGGTGTTGGCAAAAGTGTACTCCTCGCGAGCTCGGCTATCTAATTCCTCTGGTGAGTTGTCTGTCTTGTTTGGCCAATATCTACTATTTTTGGCCGACCTGTGGAGCCTGGTAGAGGCTAATCAACGGAGACATGGGAGACACATGGATATCACGTACGCCGCCTGCAGCTGTTGCTCGATCTTCCTTCCTTGAGCAATTTTGGAAAGTTCGTTCTTGAGATCCTTAACAGCAAACAATCACGCAGAAGTGAGAGAAAAGATCACAGGTCGATCATTTGCCAAGTTGATTTATTCAAATACAGACATCGACAAGCAATTTCAGAGTCCAAACGTAATCTCTGAAATCGGGCCGAGCTTATTATTCCAGCAACATCTGCTGCAAACCCTGTCTATTTCTGTTCTTCATCATGAATATATGCAACATGGCCTACTTATCAAGACAAACTGATTTAATGTGCTCCCAAATGCCCTACTACATGTATAAAATCACTAAGACATGCTACGGCCGAAAATTAAGATTTCCAAAAATTTCATCCGGTCATATTTTCATAATCTTCCCTTAGCAAATGCGTGATTTTGGCTCAATGTTTTGAAACGTCTTGTTGGACGTTATGTGCATTTTAATTTAATGAGATCATATTTCTACGCCACTTGTATCAGCATGAATCATTCATGATACACTCTTCCATCACCTCCTTAGCGATAACTCAATTATACTAAGGAACTACTAGCAAGTTCATTGCCCTCCATTAAATTAATGGCTACAATGTCTATGATCGCTTATCAAGTTTTCTTATCAATCCATCTATCTGAAAATCCAGTGCTCTGTGTCCCCACAAATATTCAAATGATATGCCACATCCTTTATTTTCTGTCTATATTTGCTATAGTACATGAATGAAATATTCTTAAAATCATTTAATTTGGTGAAAATAAGTGTAAAATGCTACTTTAACGTCATCAGCACGATTCAAAGCCCCTCTAAGCCTCTCTCACAATTTGTTGATGAAAGAACACACCGTTTACAGGTCGAAAAAAAGAGGCTCTGTTGTTCTGGTTAGTTCAAGCATAGTCTTACATGATTATCAATACTACAGATTGTCTACATACCTGTCCACATCACTACCTCAAGCATTAGACTAGCCACGGGAAGAAAGTTACATTGTATATGAGGAAACAGTTTCATATTGGTACCACATTTAACACAGACATGTTGGAAGAAGAAAAAGACAGAAGTCGCTCACTTCTATCCCTCTATTACTAGAACTGCACGCTGGGGGCTCAATTCAATTTCCAACCAATGGTAATCTGATAGAACTGCCATTACCTAAAAATCGCCCGCCGGCAATCATCAATTATGATTCAAGCCTCGTTTGACTTGGTGTATCAAGATGAGAACGTTGGTTCGGCTCAGGCTGGGCTTTTTTACGTGTTTTTGACTTTTTTGTAGGTCTTTCTGTTTTCCGTTTGGCTGGTGGCCATGAAGAAAACGGGACAAAATAGATACTCTCCAAGCAGAGGTTGAATCGCGCAGATATAGTAGTAGTCGGAAAAATCACACGGAAGAGCGCCAGTGTAATTTCTCAGACTACTGCTATATCTGCGCGATTCAACCTCTGCTTGGAGAGTACAAAATAGAAACCCCGTCAAGAAAACAGCTGGAGTTGAATCTGTGCGGATAGTGGAGATCGCGCACGAGTTGGAAATGTAGCCTGTGCAGCCTACATTTTTTTTTTAGTTCGCGAGTCACCTGTTATCATTCTTTGGAAGCAACTACCGTAAGCGGACTGTGGGTTTATATTTTTTTAGAGTTCAAATACGTTTCCCTGATTTCCTGGACGCACAAGGTCGGAATTCATCAAATCTGTCGCGCACCAGTGTCAGTCGTGGTTGTTTAGGCTTTATGTCACGAGCAATTGAAGTACAGGAAACTGCGATAAACATACAGTCAAGGAAATAAGGTGAAACGTAGTTTGGACTTTCCGCCTGAAAACACTTTTGTCTGAAAACAAATCAAGGATAGGATCATATACATTAGCGCTCTGTTTTTTTTAATTATACAGCTGGTCTGGAAATTCATGCCCGAGGGCTGACAGCAAGTGCACAACACTTGCCCTACTTCTCCCCTAGGACGATAACAAAGGAGGCCAAACAGTGTAGGTCGCTACTCGATACTCCTTTCTTGGAAATAGCAGAAGGACCGCCCCTCTTGCTGTATTATGTGTGGGTCAGTTCACTCATATCACGGTAAAATGAATCGCGATGCTTAAAATACATCGAAGCTTTTCTTTACAGGTAAGATCAATTGAATTCTTTTGTTTGGTTGCCCGATAGTGCCAAAGAATAACTGTTTATTTTATTCGTAAGGCCCAATCTCATAAAGGCTTAAAGAAGAAAGGGCCCATACTCTTTTCAAACAAGTGCGGGGCTTCTGTAACAAGCTGAGGTGTGGACCTCATGTAAACTGAGGCTAGTCAAGTACTCATTTTTAGCTGCGTGAGATGAGGAAAAATACATGATGAAATGAGCCTTTCGAAAAGGCACAAGCTTACAACATACTTTTTGTCTTGACGGGGATTGGAATCCACAGCCTCTCTACTCTGAGGTTAACCACAAACCAAATGCCACAAAAAGTGAAGCACGACTGGTGGGTTTGATATAAAACGCTCCCAAAGAATAGTATGGCTTTCGTCATGGCTGCTGTGAGTGACGGCTATGTCACAGAGGCAGTACACAGATCGGGTTATGCGAGGTAGAGTACATGTAGAGTTGATCGTTTCGGCCAGGACATAACCCTTATTCGGCAAGCAAAAAATGTCAGGAATATGAATATACGCAGACATGGCAGACAGGATTTTATGAAATCTAATCAAAAGTAAAGGGATTCATTTACATGGCTAAGTATGACAACCCCTCCGGTACATTCGCGGTTCAGGATTTTGTGAAATCAAATTAAAAGTAAAGGAGTGATAAGAATAGTCATCTGCATGGCTAAGCATATGGCAACCCCTCCAGTACATTCGTGGTTCATCCCTAACAAGCCAAGCTGCTCGACAAATGAATAAATTTCAGGACGGGGAGCGTTCATCATGGGCGTGTTGCAAATTATGTCGGTCCCTTCTACATTCAAACAACACTCGACTGTTGGCGTTTTGTCTTGTATCTCCTCTGTACCTTTCCACAATTAGTCGTTTTAATAACCATAGGAAGTCGGTGCTTCAAATTTCATCCTGTTCATCCTGCTCACATCATCCCTACTGTACCTCCCCCTGTATTCTCCTTTCCTGCCCAATCATGTAACCCCCTGCCCCACGGCATCGCTGTTGTCGTGTTCGTACTAGAAGTAAAACAACGGCAACCGCAGAAAAAATGGCCCATACCTTTACTTATCACGGATAAATATACCGCAAACGATATGTTCTTACGATAGATACGTCTAACCAACCGACAGAAATCCATTCCAACGGCTCATATATAAAACCTCCTTTGCTTGTACCGAGGAGGTTGTACCACGGCAAACGACGCGCCATGTTGTGCATAGCTAGCAGAATTTTCTGTCGCCATGACCTATTTTTACAGCGGCAGCAAAATATCTGGGTCTGGAGCAGCATAACGCATGTCCCAATTAATACAATGTACCCACTGCTCTGAAACGAAGAAAAACAATTGTAACACTTTGTCAAGCCCTTGTCACGGATGCTTGAAAACATACTGAGAGCGCCGCGCTTTCAACAAATTCAAGCCTTAGCTTTCAAATCACAACTGTCACCACGCTCAAATATCAACGCTGGAGTACTGTAACGTTACTTACTTGTTGGTACTAAAATCCCAGCAGTAGCGCTGTGCGCCATCACGGCCACAAGGAGGAAAGCAGCGAAGGTCTTCATGTTGAAAGTGTGCGGTACAAACGGACGCTTGTTTGTAGAGACAGAAGGGAACGCTGTGTAAACGGTTGGCAGAAGTAGTGGCCAGGGCGTGGTTGTACTTGGATATAGGCTTTTTTGAATAATTAGGAACAAACAGATGGCCATCCACCAATCACCACTCTCCAATCCGGGGTCATGACACCAGGAGTGTGAGAGGAAAAAATGTGAGGGGACTTGTCATTACTTATAGGCGGGTGGGTTCAGACATATCAGTCTAATATGGTATTAAAGGCATTTAAAGGCAGGCACCGAATCAAACTCCAACATGACATTGTCAGGATTGGTCTGCGTTAGGGTTTCATTAAACAAACAAACAGGTAAATTGTAAACAGCAAATGAACAGGTAATATTCTGTCGTCACATCTTAGAGATATTAGGCCAAGCAGGTAAAATCTATTGATGACATCCACAAATTGCAGTGTCGCTGCTACAACTACCGAGCTATGTACAGTGCACATGTACTTTCACTACAACAACTGCACTGTCGAGGCTTTCTCACTATTGTCACTTCTACAATACGAAGTACAATCAAGGCTACCATATTCAATTTCATTTATTTTATTTAGCCGGGTATGCACACTGGTATACCACACAGGTATACCACAGGGCATTATTTTTTGTTTTAGTTATTTTCTTTATTGTCATGAGAAAGGGGAACAGGAAATCAAAGCGCGTCTGCTGTCATCCATTACACATACTTGCTGTGGCCGTAGGTTGCGAGTATGCGACATGGAGACTAAACAACTGAGTATAGCTAGGCGGTTGGTATTGGCACAAGTGCTAATGAACCCTCCCTAATCAAATGTTCAACCTAATTAGGGACAACCTTCGTGACGTATACCTGTTACCATGGTGACAAAGTTCCTGCAATGACAGCGCGAGCGTTTCAGAACCCACACGGGAGATCAGCGTGGATATTTTTTTAAAACTAGCCTCTACCAAGCTCCACAGGTCGCTGGAAAAAATAGTACAAATTGGCCATGGAATACAGTTTACCACCTAAGGTTTTCTTTCTTATTTGGCCAATTACTATTATATTTCCAGCGACCTGTGGAGCCTGATAGAGGTTACTTTTGAAACTGCCGTCTTCTGTTCTTATGTTCTTCTTGTGTTCTACTGACGAATTTGTGGCTTATTTTTGAAGGACTTACATGATGAGAAATATATTAATAGATCGTCTCCCCGGAGATTCCTCCGGCGATGTTTGGCGGGGACGAACGTAATGGAACAAACCACCTCCATGTGTTTATTACGCTGATGGATTACTAGTACTATTTTGAGTTGACCGACTACTCTTAGCCTTGGTACCATCCTATTTCTACCGGGCTCCTTACACTCGCTACCCTAAAGGAACCCCGGTAGAAATAGGATTGTACCCAGGCTAGACTACTTCTTCTCAGAGGAGCTTATAATGCCAGGGGCTAGATCGCATGGGGCTGAAGCAGCTGCCTAACTCAGGTGACCTCAATGAATGCGACAGTAATTGCCTCAGGTGGGCCAGAGGGCTGTAGGTTTTGAACCACTCACACCGTGAAGGAACCCTACTCTTTTCAGTAAAGTGTGATAGGTTCTTAAACGTGCTCGAGACGTGGCTCTCCTCATACACGGAACGTCGATTTTACTATCCAATGGTCTCCAATTATTGACTAAAGAGAGTCCCGAACTAGCCTGAGAAGGACCATGCTCCGTTGTTACCGCAGGTTCTGCCTTTGCTAACAGATCCTAACACGGCTAGCAAGCAGAAGGGGACAGCGGATGATCATGGTACCCAGGTTAGTCCTATACAGCCCCACGTCCTCCAATGTAGGTGACATCCGATCGGAACGACAGGAAGGAGAGAAATTTTACGTCATCACAAGGACGCAACCATTCCCTTCATCTATTCTCAAAGCAGGGGTCAGAATCCGGACATCTTTTTAGAGATCGGTTTTTCATTTTTTTTTCTCAGATTTCTTTTTGTCCGTTAACAAAAAAAGGACAGGATAGTACCCTCCGTCAATCACCGCGTCATCCAGTATCTCCAGTCCAGATTTCGCGGGCCTAAGATCGGTTCCATCTGCTAGTGTCCTGCACAACAAATACAAATATTAATCTCCAACCAACAAGTGCACCTTTTTCTTTGCCAAGCTGAACCACAGTGTATCTGCTTGCAAATTAGGCCCGATGTAGACACGCATCCTGTTCTGAGACGGGCATTCCGGAACTTTATGTCAGAAAGTCTAAACTTTGTGCCAAGTTTGTTAAGCTTATCAATCTGGCCCAGTGTATACACAAGCTGGGGTTTGGCAACCGAAGTACATCCTACTTTGAGTCCGGGAAATGATGTAAGAAAGTTCAAATTTGCGTAACTGTCTGATTAGTAATTAAATCAAGAAATGCAGATGAGAGGGAATGATACACTAAAGTCAAGAGGCTGACAAATGCCTCATGAAACTCACATACTTATGCAGGTAAACAATGAACCGCCCCTCTCTATAGCTGGATATAGCAAATTTGTTATGAACACTCAATGGCATTCCTGTTGCATGTTTGCCGTAGAGGTGCACGCCTATTGGTTTGGAACAAAGTATGGAAAACTTGTTTATCTATGGATTGTTGAATAGAGTGGATTGAAGACGACCGTTGGACATATTAGAACAATTTTGAAAATAGGTTTCTGCAGGATCCATCTCCTTGGAGTCGCAGCGCTAATTTGATAGCCTGGGCCTCTAATAATCAGATTACAGAATCCAATGTAACAGCGTAACAAGGTTTCGTGCCGTTCCTTGCACTCTCTACATTTTTCTCACCGCCATTAATAAAAGGTCACAGACGCTGTACTGTTTTTGTATAGCTATCTAGATTTATACAGTCAATAATTTCTCAATAAATCGGGCCTTATCGCAGTCGGACAAGACTCTTGAAGATTGATTTCTACAAACGATAATATCGACTACATCTGAAGTGCGTGACCGCAATAAAGATCTTTTGTGTAAACGTTTTGTCTGTTTACCTCAGCGTAAAACGTGAATTCCCCATTAAAATAAGACTTGTAGGTCACATTGCCGTCTGTTTAACTCACTGTAAAACGCAAAATGAGAGGCCAATGAGGCAGCCCACTGCTGGATAAGGAGATGGAGCGACAAGATATGATGATGATGATGATGATGAGTGTAAAACACGAATTCACCATTAAAATCAGACCCTTGTAGGTCACATTGCCGACTGGGCTTCTCGATCCAGATTTGCGTGATCATATCTTTACAGTATAATGTCATTATGAGAATTATCGTCTTTCCGTCAATAATGGTTATATAATGTCCCTAGCTATTGCATAATGAAGGCAGCACAAGCGTTGTGAATGTGTAATGAGTATCCTGTCAAATGCACAACAAACACTATTCAACTTTATGCCCAAAAGCAGTTACTCAAACAACTGGATATGATATTGGATATATGATCCATTTGCTTGAGTAACTGCTTTTTGGCATATCTTATTACCTGGATGTCTAATCTTCACAACTTTGTTATGAATAACAATTTGGGAGAACGATGCAAAAATATCTTTGGTACGTGCTTGACAAAGACAGGTTGTGTTGTCCCACCCACAAGCACGGTCGCATGGCAAACAGGTTAACAAATAAACAAACAAACAAAGAAACAAATTGATAAACAAATCATTTCTACTGGACAGGTGACATTACTGCCACTGCTATTTTCGAAAGTCTCTTTGTGGCATTTCAGGACTAAGTCCACTCTTTCTCTACTGTATTATGTTTATTCTTTATTCGACGTAAGTTTGAGGGCATTTAGTACAAAAAATATAACACCTTGCTAAAGGTGGTATCTCACTGCAGTTGGGGCACCGGTGCGGCACTGCAGGGTTCGTTTACTGCGGCACATTTTCCTGGCACGATGGCAAGCCCTGATTTCACATGATTCCGTTGCCTCAATGACTCATCCCGTTCCCGGAGTGAAACTGTGCCCTTC
Source organism: Branchiostoma floridae (assembly GCF_000003815.2). Taxonomy (NCBI): domain Eukaryota; kingdom Metazoa; phylum Chordata; class Leptocardii; order Amphioxiformes; family Branchiostomatidae; genus Branchiostoma; species Branchiostoma floridae. Next base: position 7,718,000 of record NC_049987.1, on the reverse strand, counting down.
CCCCTGCGTAAGAGAGTTGGTTCTTTATCTCTGAAATTCGCTGAACATCTTTCGAACCCCGCAGTGCCGCACCGGTGCCCCAAGTGCAGTGAGATACCACCTTGGTGTCCATCGCAATAGTAATGGTACCAAAACATCGGGGTCACACGGGACAACCATGACCTCATGGACATTTTCCTGGCACGATGGCAAGCCCTGATTTCACATGATTCCGTTGCCTCAATGACTCATCCCGTTCCCGGAGTGAAACTGTGCCCTTCCCCCTGTTTCCCACAGGTTTGGACGGTTCGGTAATTTCATTACCTGTCACACCGTGAGATGGGGGTTGCCGACATGAATAATTGATTCTAAATCCATCATAAAGCTGTTAAATAGGCTGCATCAGGGTCAGGAGTTAGGCTATGAAACATTCAGCTGGATATGTAGGAGGGGGATATGTAGCCTCATTGCAGGCTTCTTAGGGACTGTTTATATTATGATATCACATCACTTATTTCAAAAGTGAAATCTTTGCCACTAGAGTCGATTCCGAGTCACCACGAGGGTTCCCATTGCCATCATTTACAAATGGTTTCAATTGTTTTCAATTATATGTCCAGGAGATTTTATACTTTTGAAATATTTTTAATGCTATTTGAACTTTCTAAATATTTTCCCAGGTCTGTAAAACCTTTGAAATATTCACGATGTGGAACAGAATACTTTTAACAGTTTGTAAACAATGGTAACAGCATTTTGCCATTATTTACCATTTTCTACCATTTTTTGTAATATTGGGTCAGTGGGCTAGAAAGAAAGCAATTCACACATCCTTGCAAAGTATGGTTGGGTGTCATGTCAATGGCTTACCACAAAGGACCCACCAGTGCCCATCAGTGAAATCTAAAAATATACCAGGCAGGCAAAAGGGGCTAACTTTTAGGAGCATGAGGTCACTGCCTGGCAGCCGACCCCACCAGGCCCTGGGTTTGAGATTACCCCGGGACAGCATGTTTTATGGAGATGGGTTGACCTGAATCTGTCAGGAGCTGTGCTATTTACAATGTACAGACCGGGGACTGGTTCTGATGCATCCACGTATTATTTTATGATGGGAGACGAACCACATTTTATTTTAGACCATCGCGTCTGCGATCACGAATAAAAGGAGGCCATCGAATTCCATCATAATTTCTCTATGTTTTCAGACAAGAAGAAAACAACCCTCATATTTAACCTCGTATATGGCAGAACAAGACGGATTCTTCGTCTTCGAGGGTTCTTATCATAAACGGAGTTGAACCCAATGAGTTAGAATTTAGAGTCAGTATTTAGACTAGAATGCTATATATACCATTCTGCATGAATGAGTTATTCGTTCTTTTCTCGTTTCTTGTTATTGGCTATAGGACAAGAATTTTCAATAAATGTATTGTTATTGTTTTGATTATGAAAGCAGGTGGTGCATATCTTTATCACCACAAGAAGCAGTGGAGGAAGCTCGGTGCAATGATGTACGCCGTCTCACTAAACCATGACAAACAATTTGTTTAGACAGTAAGACAAAATCGTTATTTGGTACATCTTAGCAACGCCATATTTTCCACCATTGTCATACATCGGGGGACGGGTCATAATGACATTTCTATTCGCCAACACAATTTTGTTTTGCCTGGAGGCATTGGGAGAAGCCAAGTTGTGATGATCAAATTACTCCTGTGCAATTGGCCGCCCTTCCATCTATCTCCACAGGGCAATTTACGGCAGAATCTCATTATGATGCCTGTCTGTAATTTGGAATGAAGGTTTGACAGGGCGGGGCGTTAGTGAAGTATGAGAACTCGGCGTTGGAAGGCACACTAACATTTGATACTTTATTTTAGTCTAATAAATTGTACAATTGTTATACATTTTCAGAGTTATCAGCTCATTTACCCTTCAACGTTCTACTAGGGTAACGGTTTCCTTCATTAGACAGCATGGCGTCAGCTTTAATTTGTCTCTAATAAAATTCAGATCAGCTCCTCCCTTTCATAAAATTGGAACCGTCCTTAATTAATGGCAATCTCCGCTCCGACACGATGTCATCTCTGGAATGTGTGTCCGTCCGATATACACAGCGGAAGATGATCAAAACAAAATTCCTACTTCTATCCGTTGCTACAGATTCAAAGCCTAATCAGTCACTTGTCATGAAGCTCTTCCAGCCATTGTCGTTGCCTGAAATACCTTTAATGGCCCACCCCTTACAGCGAAATTCTATGACCACTTACGTCACCCAAAACAACATGGCTGAATGAAGTGGCTCGTTTTTGGCATTTTTACTACATACTAGTAGATTGTCCTTTACCATCCGAAGATTACAGATCATTACAAAGATTTACGCGCATTCAGTACTCTATGTATGGTCATCAAAGTACGTTGTTATGTGGCGAAAACAAAATATCTTGAAGGGCTATAAATACATCTTGCTATCTGGTGTTAGCCTCCATCAGGCCTTTCTACGGAGGTATATGGATTGTATAATTCGGCAAAATGGGGAATTATTTGTCAGGAGAGTCAGTCCGTGGGAAGATTATGTAACAGTGGGGTTCAAGCGTCCTGACCCTTTTGGCGCAACGGTTTAGTGCTTTGGGTTTGTGATGTGGCGGCCCGGGTTCGGCGCGGGTTCGAATCCCAGGAGCCATGAGACTGTTTCTATTTACCTCTTACAGTTAATATTTTCCCATCCTCTGGACGTCGCAAGCTGCGACCGGCTCACTGTTCTGCCACATTATCTGTCTATTTGGCCAATTTCTACTATTTTTCAGCAGCCCTATGGAGTCTGGTAGAGACTAATCTGGCGTTTCCTCCCGTGACCTACTTCAATCTAAACCAGTGCTGCTTATTTTATTCATGCTGCGGCAGTTTCCATTTTATGGGTTTTAGATAGAAGCAGATCGTGCGGCTGACTAGTAGTAATTTCTTATTACAGTCTGAATACTGCATAGAATTTTCAAAATGATCCAATACGTAGAAGCGAATGTCGAAAATGCATATTTTCTACTGAAAAACAGTGGGAATCGGGAATCATTTTCGTTAAAACATCTTAAAGGGCCAATACTATAGATCAAGATCAGCAATATTTTGGAATTCCAGGAAGGCACGAAAAGATGCGATCGATAAATGGGTGGCCTGCATCCGGGAAAGGTCGGTGTATATTTCTCTGGGGAGGAGATGAATACTGAAAATGGGGTCAGCGTCCTGCAGTGCGAGAGGGATTGTACAAAGGCATGGTGGCAGGGTGGGTGCCCTGGTAGCCAGACTTGTAGCCAGGATCCCAACCGGCAGGGAATTTGTTCGGCATCAAGGCAGGTTTTCCCGAATTATAAGCACCCCGGGGAAGAGTCGTGCAGGTTGAGAGTTTGTCGGCCTGGCTAGCCATAGCATGGATACCAGACCCCAGCCCGATAGATATCTACGTGGGGATAGATATTTTTTTGAGATCCAACCTCTGCTTGGAGAATAGGTAGATTCAAGATCCATATTTGAACGCACAGGTCAGGAATCTAAAAAAAAAACATTTGGTGTTCAGTTTCTTTTCTAATATAGCATCATATATGACAATGCTTCCACCTTGTATTGTTACTGGACAATGTTATCAAGCTTGTATATGACGTCTTGTATCAGCCTCGAAAGGGTATGTCACACGGATATGTAAGGTTATAAGGGCCTGAATGAAAATCAGGAAAGTTGTGTTAAGCGTCTTTCTCAGGGCACAAGATCGGTAGCATATCAGAGGATTGGAACCCGGGACCTTTGGGTTCTGGGCCAAGCATCCTGCCGTTATTATAAAGCCACACAACATTCAAAGGAGGTTCACTAAAGTTTCCGCAATTTATGGAAAAGCCGAACTTTCATATCAGTTCATGCCAAGGATATCCAACCTACTCTCCAACAAGATCTCTTCGGTGTCACTGACGAAAGAGAACGATGTTATCTAAAATGTTTGACCGTTTCCTAAACCATATCCAGTTGCTTGAGTAACTGCTCAGTTTTGGTGTGTCATATCAACTGGATGTCTAACGTGAAAAGCTGAACTATTTTCCAACCCAAGGATTCTCTTCCTCGCCTTTTCTACAATGTTGCAAATCTGCACAGAAAGACGTTCATGGGAAGTGTACGCGTTCGCACTGTTTCTCAGTTATGTTATCTGCGTAAGGGAGTGAGTAAGTGAGTTACCAAGAGTCACTGCTACAACGATAAGACGACTGTTTATTCTATTAGCAATGGACACGGCTCAATTATACGCCTCTCCACTATCTTACGATCAACGTGAAGTGCCTCTTGTTAGACTTCTCCAAGTGACTAGAAGTCGCTTCGCCAGAGCGATAGTGCGGTCCCACATTGTAGTGCGGTCCGAAGGGAATGAATCATTCACACATGACAGATGCTCCATGAAGTCATTGATCCTACCAAGTTCAGTGAAATCGGCATCTAACATCGATTTGTTATGATTTTAAAGTTCCCTTTGACCTTTGAGAAGAGAGAATTTGAAGCACCTATGAAAACCGCTAGGAGGCACCGCAGCTATAAGGTTACATAGTGCATAGCTTTGCAGAAACCCCGAAACAGGTGCCAAAATAATCAAAATGACTTGTTTTTGAAAACCTACATTGATACCTACAAACATGTGCGAACAGCACTATCGCATAACCACTCTTGAACAAGAATAGGTTGTGAAATTTCTATTTGAACTCCACAACATTACTGCGTTTCTTTCTTTAGTACCCCTAAAATTGAAAGTGGTTCATTCCCTTTCAAAATGGCATCCGAGACCAAAAGTTCCGAGTCCCCTCCCCAAGTTTCGGCATGTTTCAGCCCAGTCCTGGTCAGCAGTGTGGCCTACCTCGGCTCGATCGTGTTCTATCTCCTGGCCTTCTATCTCCGTGAGTTCCCGAAGGTTCCATTCCCCGCGGTCGGCTGTCTGCTCGCCTCGGACGGTGACTTTGGGGAGTGGACCTCGGCTGGGTACGTCCTGATGGCCCTGTGGTGTTTCCACTACATGAGGCGGTTTGTGGAGGTTCTGTTCGTCCATGAGTACAAGAGGAGGATGGGTTATGTGGAGTGTTTCGGGGCACAAATCTACTACTGGGTGTTCGGCTTCTGGGTTGGCCTATCTCTGCGGCCTGACATGGGTTACATCAACACCTACCTGCCGCTGTTTATTGTCGGCAGTCTGCTGTTCTTCGTTGGAGAGGTGAGCGCGCGTGCCTCCGTTATCATTGGCGTTGTTGCTTTGATACATCTTTTGCTTGGCATATCTAGATCTCCATGCAGGTCTTTCGGTTGGCAAGCCGGTAGTTGAAAGATATGCATAGAGATGGTTGCTTGGCATTATGACATACTTGGCAAGGCACGTTTGTTACATGTAAAAGGTAAACGGCCGGTTAATGTTTAATGTTGTGTGGCGCAACACTCTGTTTATTATTGTCTCAATCAATTCAACGACTTTTTTTTATGTGGGTTATTCACTTGTCCTACATTCTGTCCTACATACTGTTATTTCAAGTACGGGAAATATTCACAATCTTGTGACTGGCATGTGCAAACCTACGAGGCTATTGACCCTTGCTGATAAGTAACGGTACTAGACGTACTACCCTTATCAAGGTTTTGAAGATAATTAACTAGCTGTACTGGCCGAAATCATAGCGCATATGTATGCACATGTAAAAGGACGTTTTGTACACCTTTGTCGAGAAATACACACACAGCAACAACAACGTAAAGATGGGTTCACACGCATATATATTAAAGTCCGAATGAGGGCCGAATGGAAGTCTTAGCTTCTACCAGGGTCCACGGGTCGCTGGAGAAATAGTAGAAATTGGACAAATATAGACAGATAACATGCTAAACAGGTTAGCTGGCCGAGGAGTATGGTTTGCAACCAGCTGTAACTCCTCTACCATGTTAGACATGTTAAATGGCTGTATTTGTTCAATTTCAATCATTTTCCCAGCTACCTGTGGAGCCTGGTAGAGGTTAAGAATTCCACACAAACCTCATACAGACTTGAGTATATACGCACGTGTGAACCTTAACATCCTAATATTTCCCACGCAGGTTGGGAACGGAGTGTCCCATCTCCAGCTGCGGAGTCTGCGCAGCAACAAGAACAACCACCTGCTGTGCCAGACAAAGTCGCAGCACGTCGTTCCTCGCGGCCTGATGTTCGAACTGGTCTCCTGTCCGCACTACCTCTTCGAGATCATCTCTTGGATAGGCTTTTCCCTGGCCACGTGGGCCCTGTCCGTTGTCGTGTTTCTAGCCGCGAGTGTTCTGACTCTTTGTATTTACAGTTACCAGAAGCACAAGGCTTACCGTACGGAGTTTGATGGTGCCGAGGGCAGGGAGCTTTACCCACCGAATAGGAAGGCTCTCATTCCGTTTGTGTTCTAAAACTGGTTATGCGAATCTCAATGGGAGGGGTGTGGACGTGTGTACTACCTTAGAGTTAATCCATGCAGAATTTGAGCGGGGCTGGGTGGTTATTAACTTTATTTTTGCTTTGCACTAATAAGTTTATTTTACGCTGATGGCGACAGGTGGTCGAAATGTCTACAGAGAAGAAAATAAGGTTGAATACCTTAGCTATAGAAAACTATGTTGAACTTTGTTATTCATGTTTCTTTTCTACCTGGTAATGGTAGCAATATGCAATGATGCTTTTTTACACCTTTATTGTTAGAGTGAGTCAATACTTAGTACATATATTAGGCTAACATAAATATTCATTGATGACGACAGAAACAATATAATACATCTGGTGAATTATTTTCTGTCAGTAGGTACCCAATATTTGAGTAATGAGGCTGATTTACGTGCTCGAGGCACCTCCTCGAACACGGGACCCCCGTTTAACGTCCATTCCGAAAGACGAGTTGACTTAAACTTCACTGAAGAAACCCATCGTGGAATAACCATGTAGATCGGTCCATGTTACTAACAGCTGAGACTTTATTGTTGGAAACTCTGGAAGACGAACAGGGCGTCTCTCCAGTCCATGTTACTAGCAGTTAAGACTTTGTTGCTGGATACCCTGGAAGACGAACAGAGCGTCTCTAAAGTCTATGTTACTAACATCTAAGACTTTGTTGCTGGATACTCTGTAAGACGAACAGGGCGTCTCTCCAGTCCATGTTACTAACAGCTAAGACTTTGTTGCTGGATACCCTGGAAGACGAACAGGGCGTCTCTTCAGTCCATGTTACTAACAGCTAAGACTTTGTTGCTGGATACCCTGGAAGACGAACAGAGCGTCTCTCCAGTCCAGCAGCCCTAGCACCACCGCCAGATGCCACCACTGGTGCCCATGCCCCACGTAGTCGAACCGGCCTGGGGACAGAGAACATGTCAGGGTGATGTGCGTAGCAACGTGAACGAGTCTTACTGTCCAAGCAGAGGTTCAGCTCTGGCTGTTTTTTAGGCGTTTTATCTTGCTTTTTTTATGTTGTGCTGTTTCTTCATGTCTTCCAGTTTGACGAAGGAAAACAGCACAAAATAGTAAGCCCAATAAAACGAGTAAAACACATCAAAAAAAGCAACAAAAGAGAGTAGTAGTAAACAAGCCTACTATTGCAAAGTCGAAATAACCAATAAACACATGACATTGTCTTACCTGGGAACCAGACTTGTGGGATGTTTTTGATATGAAATAACAGGAACGCTGCAATGTAGATACCGCCATTTCTGAAACATCTGGCGGGATAGATCTGTAAAACAAAAAAAATGAGACATTAAAGAATAATCAAAATAGCAATACCCGTGCCCAACACCATTAGAACTCGATTTAAGAAAAGAAAACAAAGCTTAGGTACAGGAGTTCAACAGGGATATCTTTATTGACACAACAAAAATACAGCGACTTTCTTAAGGTCTGCTACAAATATCTATAAAGAAAAACAAGTACATGAATTACCTATATCTACGAATGAATATCGATATTTCAGCAGGTTGAGTCTGGAGTATCGTTTGCATTATTGGTTCTAAGGTCTGTTAAATTAAGCATTCTTTGATATATTTGCCTATTTGAACACTGTAAGGGTTATCACCTTCTAGGATATAGTTGAATTTATCTAACGAACAGAACGTATCAAATTCTTTCGAGCAGGCGGAAAGAAATGCGAACAGTCTTGTGCGTTTATCATCATATCGTGAACAATGCATGATAACATACCCAGGCTGTATCACTTCCCCACCCGCCATGGTAAAGATAAGACTGGGCGATGAAGGCAAAGGAAAGGATGGCCAGGGGAGGCCCGATGCCGACGAGCCGGTTCTCCGGGCGGACCCAGTGGAAGCGGTACTTGGGGTGGAGGAACATGGCGGCGTACGGGATCAACATGGTCACGCACAGGATCTGGTAAAACATACGCCAAAACTGCAACCATAGAAATACAACGTCAGACAAAAATGCAGGTACAACTGAAATCGTCTACTGTACGCACTCTACTCTGCTCTACTCTAGTTCGACTCTGCTCTGCTCTGCTAGCGCTCTACTCTGCTCTACACTACTCCCTACTCTACTCTACTCTACTCTACTCTACTCTACTCTACTCTACTCTACTCTACTCTACACTGCTCTACATTACTCTCTACTCTACTCTACTTCTTACCATAGAGCACTTGAAGCAGTACGCCACGAACGTCGCCAGCACGGCCAGGATGGTGAGGACGATGCCGAACAGATCTAAGCCGAGCCCGAGAGTGAAGACGGACCGACAGCGGTGCGGGGTGAATATGTGATACGTGGCGGAAGACAGAAGTAACGTCTACAACAGAGGGTACAAACGTCAGGTTAGTTCATAAGACTTTTATTAGCCCACTTCTCTGATTTGTATTCAAGCCAATGTTATGAATGACTTAGCGCTTCTGCGTATCTTATCATTCATATCTACTCTCTCTATATATTGTTGTGTCTCCACCTGAGTTACATTTGTATAGCTATGAGTATCGACAAGAGAGGTATATGGGAAGTGCAATAGGAACCTTGAAAACGTGTCTAACATCGTTATAATATCGGGTGTATAAAGGAGACTGGTTGTTCGCGAGCGGTTCTGATGTCTTGTGGTAAGGAGTTTCAGGTGACTCAGAGTATCTTAAAGACATTCGCATTCTCACCTGATCGAGGTTACATTTACAAGAACGTAACGAAACGTCTTGTTGCGAATTCGAAGGATTATATACTGACCTGACAGATGATGGAGTAGATCGCCGAGATGACGTAATCCATGTCGTCTCCATGGCGACCGGGTATGGTGACGTGATGGTCGTACAGCCCCAGGATGAGGAACGCCACGGCGGGGACCACGTGCGTCAGGACGTTCCCTGTCTCGTTAGACAGTCTGTAAGTGCTGCAGGGAACCATGATGAGGAACAAATCGTTAGTTATTGATGACACATTTCGATCCTTTAATTGTCCTGTGCTTCTAGTTGTAAGACGGACGCGTTGTTTGTAGAATATACTGCTGGTTTAGACTTAAAACATATAACCGTTATGCTTGAAATAAAGAAGAAGGGTTATGCCAGGGTTACAATACTTACAATAACATTCCAAACCGTTGCCCTACCTGGCTGTTTGCAGAAATGTTCATCAAGAAATATACACATAATGCTCATGCTAATTTTTCGTGTGTTTTTTTGTGTGTTTTTGTGTGTTTTACATCATACTTGCCTTTCCTGCAAATTGCCCGGCCGAGCCCCGGTTTGGAAATGTGACCTTGACATTATGCGTCATTGAAGCATACGTTTTAGCTAGATAAGAATCGCACACGTCGTGAAAAGATTAGCATTCAATTCAACTTTCAAAGCAAAACACAACATTGCACAAGGTAGTATGGCGCTTTTGAAATATTAACTTATTTTCCGGCAAATTAAGGACCAATGTTCACCTTTTAAGACACTGGAGCGTGCTTAGGTCAGTCATGTACCCGGACACGACATGTGGACACATGTAGATTTTCTTCCACACCGGAAGTTCGTCATACCGACATAGTTTAGCTCTCGATCCTTGGACGGGACAAGAAAGGAAGAAAGAATGAATGACGTAGTGTGAAAATCACAGTATTGTGAAAAACACAACACGTACCTGTCAAGTTACAAAACATATCGAAAAATCGACACGTTATTTTTTAAATAAGATTACGACATCATAATACTACTAAAAATTCCGCGAAATGACAGAACATTTCCTCTGTTTTTCCTACTATCATTTATATATAAAGCAAACTCGATGCCTAGATCTTTTACTTATTGGTACCCTACCGGCCAACCCCATAATAACTGGGTAAACTCGAGTGGTTCAACGGGTTGTTGTGTCAGACGGTCACTCCCAAAACATTTCTGACTACCGGAATTCTTTGGTCACTGAAGCATTTCTGCCACCGTGTAAATCATTGTATTACGTCTTGTAGAAGAGTGATCTTACGTAGTTACAACTGCTGATGCGATCTAAAAATTTAAAAACTTGTCAGGTTGTCAAGGGACTTACCTGTCATTCTGTTGGTACTATGGTCGCTCGGGTCTATTCTGACGTTCGCCATTTGTGACTCCTACTTTCCTTTTGCTGTGTTCTGTTGGTTAATGTCTTTGACATCAAGTTGAAACAACTAGTGGATCCGTGTCGTGTGGAGTCGGTACGATCCGTTCTATGTAGGTTCAGCCCGTCCGTCGATCCACCTATATCCACCGCACCTTCTCTAAATGTCAGACTACTGACGTGACCCGATCATATCACCCTTTGACTGGTGCGACGGGATATGACGTCACTTTCTCTTAAGAGCCCGGTATCTTGTCCCATCTGTTAAGTTTTGAGTTGCTAAGAAGCTTTGGTTATCTGGATCTGTCTAACGTTGTTGCTTAGATCTTAATTCTGACTGTAATGTCTGTATTGTACAGTATAACAATGAAGAAATCTACTGTATTGTCAACAATAACAATACGGAAAGATTTTTAAATCAGTATGAAAACGTTGGAAGGGCGTTAACCAAACAGAACAAATAGAGCTTGGTTGTATGCACGGCTGAACGAAAATGAATAAACATATCCGCATAAACGTTGTGACCAGGATTTAAAATATCACTCCAGACTGCTCAGTGAAAAGAAGTGAAGAAGAGTCGTTGTTCGCTTTGCTGTTCTTTAATTCATTCTGATTCGACTAGACCAAGACATGTAGAATACTTTGCCGAAACATTAAACGATTCTTCTTCCTGGCTTGCCATTGGTGTACACCAGGAATGAGTATCGATGAATATTATGTGTGTCTACTCAACGTAACCATGACAACATCACTCGTCCCATAATTAGAGAGATGAAGGGAGCATCACTTATCATATGATTAAAGTCAGACAGGTCAAATTCGAAGCGTTATGCTTGAGACTAAAAGTCACTTGTGATGACTTACCATTGAAAAACTCAATTTGCTGCAGCCGACGGGAAGTACACCATATACCAAGGGACGTTTTGGTAACATTACTCTAAATTGCTGGCTCGTACTGTGCACAATGTGAAGTGTTTCCACTGCCTCTGACTCTAGTGCCACTTGCTTTACTAAATGGCGTGGTTATACCATTTCTTTCTAAAAGCAAGTCCAGTTTCATACCATTACTAGTTCGCAACGAGGGTATTTTCCGACCCCCTCAGTGACTATCGAGCATTTTCGTAGTTTAATATATGACAGTCATCCTTCGACGTCGACGACAGAGTACCGACGTCGTGGCGTTCTTAGTCGATTCATTGCCTTTATTAATTTCTGCACCGGAGAAGTGAAAGTCCACTTCTTCTTCATGCAGAAATGTATATCATATTCACTCCTTGTCCTGGCATTTTCCGGTGACTAGTTTTATAAGTCCTTTATGGTGCAGTTCTGTGAGTTTTTCAAACTCCCTGTCGATGTGGTGCCACCTGTTCCTGAGCCCTCCCGTGATGCCCCTGTGCGCGTAGTGATACCGGATGGTGCTGTTGTTCTTGTCCACTAGCCACGGCCAGAACCCGTAGATGTACACCTCGTCACACAGGGCGATGGCGGTGGTCACCATCAGCAATCCTGCAAAATGCATACATGCCATTGGTCATTGAAACTGCCATTCCAGTCTTAGGAGGGGGCGAGACCGCGGATTTCATAATTAAGAAAAAACTTTTTTACGCTTTGTGTGTTTGGATGTCTTTTCAGTCATACTTTTAAATTTCGCACGATATTCCAATTATAAAGTCATGGGTTACACAAATGCGATTTTTAGGTCACGACGACTTCCCAGCGCGATCGCCGTAATATGGAATTGGGTCTGACTGACTGATCAGCTTAAGAAAAGGAGAATGAACCTGTAATGACGTCCCCTGGATACCCTGTAACACACCGAGAGCTCTAATTTCCCTCCGAAGATACAAGAATGTCTTTTCAACATGCCGTGTTCACTTCAATATTGTAAAGTAGAATTGACATGTCACATAGCAATAGAAATTGTGTTCGGTTATTCATGAAGAGCACCGTTATCCTGACTACAACCTGGGCAAAATTGTTGTTAGCCACTACTTTCCACACTGTTCGTTCATCATATGACATAAACATAAAATGTCAGGGTTTACCCGAGGTCAAGTTCATCTCGTACACCCCTTGCCGTCTCCAGAAGGACCTGGCTAAGCCTTGGTGCTCCGGCCGGTTGTAGATGGCTCTCTGGGTCTTATTGTGTATTCTGGAAATGCAAAGGATTAGATTCAAAACATCTCACACTCATTGTAACTGTATACATGCTACATGTACGGGGTATTTTACGACAAATTTCAAATTGCAACAGTCAATGACCAATGGTTGACCATTTGATGTACAGATTAAAATGAGTAAAACACACATGATGAAAAGGGAATGTATAGGGTCACCTAAGTATATCACGTATTTGAAGCAATGCGTTGTATGTATACGGTATGTGTGACAGTGCGTTGGTGTGTATGAAGTACTTAAAGGTGGGTTTACACCTGCGTATATTTTCATGCCGCATGAGTTCCGTTTTGACATTTTTCGACATTTTGACTGATTTCTTCAATACGCGGCCGCACGCACAAGTCGCACCTCAAACGCATCTGAATCGTTTTTAGAAAGTTTCACGAACGCAGGCAAACGAAAATGTACGCCCAGTTCGCCTGATAGTTTTGGACATGCACAAAACTATCATTCGTACGCAGTTTGGTGCCCAAAACGTTATGGATGCGCAATACAGTGGTCCCACGTCGGTCGATTGCGCTATGAAGACGCTACATGTTTGCGCTTTATACGCAGTAATACGCGGAAATCGCGGTATTGCGAGTACATAGCGTTCTTACAGCGCAGACACAACGCACCATGAGCGACCGTATAACGAATGCACACATAGATCACGATTTAGTACCGTGCGTTCTGCAATCGCTTTGCGCATACTACGCGTCCTGATAGCGTGATCGACGCACACTCCAGATCATGTTGGAATAAATACGAAGGTGCATCTGAGTCCAGACAAAAAAAATCATCTCAAGATGGCAGATCCAGGCCAGGACCGACGAAATTGTACCGGGGGCATAGAAAGCTGGTCACAACTTGCAGGACACCATGAATGTACATGTAACTGGTCCCAACAGAGCCTCTAGGGACGGGAAGATGTAGAGGGACCTGCTCAAGTACTGGGTCAATTTGTGTGACACACGTGCCATTTTGTGTAACAGATATTTGACTTAATTTGCTGATAATGGCACTTTTTTGTGTGTAGAACCACATGATATAAAGGTGCAATATAGAGCCATATTACAACTTTGAAAGAGGGCGTAAGGTTTCATAATTGTTTAATTTACGTGTTTGATAAAGATCTTGAATACGTTTTGTGGTGTGTATGAGTGTGATTTTTATAGTAGTTGAAATACTAAGATGATAGGGGAAATCATTAAGGACAAAGTGAAGACAAACACAATCTTAACAGTGCACATAATTTCTTAAGGTAAATGATGGCCCACATTTCTGTAAAAGCACAGTGTCACTGCTTTACTGCTTCGCAAATGAATAAAAAAAACCTCTTCACTGTTTACTTGTCAATGTTCTACTTGCACTGCCTGTAAACAAAGGCATACGTAGTACAAAGGGTTCCTCTAACAAAAATGCTCTATTGGCAATGCTCGCAAACAAAAGTATATGTAACACAAACTGTTCCTCTGACACACCTGAAATGCGTTTGGAATGCAGTTAGCACCAGGTGCGTCAGGCATGCGGTCGGTAGACGTTGTGTGCGTCCGGAAAACGCCCAACATACGTACCCCATACGAATCTATTCGCAGTACGGAAAATTTTGTTGCGCATTTCAGTTGCAATCATACGCATCTCATGCGAAATGAAAACGCTGAAGTCGTAATTCAAACGCCAGATGGGCTCGACGTACAATTTAATTTATTCCAAAAAAATTCCAAATGTTGGGCGTTCGGCCGCGTATTGACAAAATTTCATGCGGAACTCACGCGCACTTGAAAATATACGCAGGTGTAAACCCACCTTTACCTGAGTATATCATGTATCTGAAGCAGTCCGTTGGTGTGTATGAGTGCACATGTACGTACCTGAGTATATCATGTATCTGTAGCAGTGCGTTGGTGTGCGTACTGCTAGTGAACGGTTGGGACCAGATGTACACGTCCGGATCGTACTGGTCCAAATGTCCCATGAACCTGTGGATATTGTAGTCTGTCCGGAACTTGCGCCACCTAAGAATAAGAAGGAAAACATATCACAAAAAACTTTGTTCAATTGTGTTTGCTCATTGTCTTGTGGCTTTGCAAAGTCAAGGAGAAGACCATGAGGATGCCCTAGTAATCGATGAAGCATTGCTTTAGTTGTAATCGAAAGTTAACGTCTGCATTTGAGCTGCGATCACACCTGAGACGCCTGTGAAGTCAACATCGCTCGCGATGGACATCCAAGAGAGAGAGGGAGAGAAAGTGAGAGAGAGGGGGGGGGGGGGGGTGAGTGAGAGAGAGAGGGGGTGAGTGAGAGAGAGAGAGGGTGTGAGTGAGAGGGAGAGAGGGTGTGAGTGAGAGAGAGAGAGAGTGTGAGTGAGAGGGAGAGAGGGTGTGAGTGAGAGGGAGAGAGGGTGTGAGTGAGAGGGAGAGAGGGTGTGAGTGAGAGAGAGAGAGGGTGAGAGAGAGAGAGAGAGAGAGAGAGAGAGGGAGAATCAAAGATCTGAAAAGGTGTACTGACTTTTCTCTGAGTCTGTCTCCGTTGCAGGTGACGAGGCTGGTACGTGAGCCGATGTCCCGGCGGTACTCCGGCATCACTGGGGCCACGTTGAACCTGGGGAGGAGGACCGGATGTTAGAGGGCTTCACTGTCTTTATCATGGTGCCAACTTTAAACATATTGCCATCTTTATGTAACGTTACATCATAACTTACTTGTTGTTTTTATCTAGGATTCTCTGAGAGCAAAAATGATACATGTACAGCCGAGAATCTGAAAAAAATACTACTATTATGCCGTGATCAAGATGGACTGATAGCCAGCGAAAATTTGGAGGTACGTGTGTTTACCTTTAAAAAGTAGTCACTGCTTGAGGAAAATACTATTAACTACAGTTATACCACAGATAACACAACTGCTGAAGTGGCCAATGTGATCGATATAAACAAGATTATGTATTATATGTAAAGAATACTGCAACACTGACGGTCGAGTTTCTTATACACTCGTTTGCTCTAAACAGTATGGCGTCACATGAATCTGATCGTAAAAAGTCAAACCAAACGATATGATGATGATGGAGGAGCTGAATAACGATTCACACCTGATGATGAATCTAGCCGAGTCGATCTGTTTCCCACAATTGCTGTTGGACAGGATGCCTCCACTACCCACAATGCTGCAGTTCCGAAATCTCTTGTCTGCAAACGGAGACTCCTGGTGAACAGAACGTATTTATTATTGCACTATTCAAACATTATTGCACTATTCAAAACAACATTGTAATATTATACTTTTATTCCATTATTTGCATTTAACGGCTGCAATGTTTGATAACGATTATGTTGCTAAATTCATATACGATACCTCTCCAACTAGAACAAAGTAGCATGGAGTTACTTGTGAAAAGATGTTATTAAAAGAATATTCTTTCAAAGAATAACCTCATTGGCAATCTAATGACGTTTTCAGTCAGTCATAAAGCGAGGAGATTGTAAGAGGTTTTAAAGAGTAAAGGATTTAACATTCGGCTCACCTTCGGTAATTTCCGGTTGAGTTCGTCGGTGATGACGTATCTACTTTTATCCACGAAGTACCTGACGGTGGAGTTGACGGGAGTGTTCCTCTGCGTCATGACGAACAGGTCACTACTGCGAACTTCACGCTCCAGGAGGTCTCTGCAGGGGTGCACGTTTGAAGGGGAAAGACTATGTTATAAAGGGTAAAGTTTGAATGGTTAAGAATATGTTATTTTTCCAGAAAACACCAACCGCATCGAGTCGACTGAAGCTCTTGAAAAAGACGAACATGACATCGCGGTCATGAAGTGTGACGGAAGTCGACTGAAGTAAACATTTACCCGGCACAATTGCCCATCTTCATTTTCAGTTTTAGCTCTGTACCTTTCGAATAGTAATGATTTTATCAGTATCTACTAGTATATAGCCGTTTTAACGACCCTTCAGTGCAACACACCAGCTTTAGAGGCACACGGTGCAACAGATGCTGGGTACATGTATAATACACTGAATAACCTGTCACATCTAACCTTTGTACATCTATGTAGCTATATAATGGGGATGCTCCTACAGTACTTGGTGGCACGGTAACGTGTTCCACTTTACGATACATGTAGTTCAAAGGAAGCGAATTTTTCAACACCTCGATTTTTAGTTGATAACTCTGGAGTTGTAGTACTTGAATGCATGATTATTTCGTATGTTAACCAACCTGAACTCTATCAACCCCGTCCAGTTGAACTTGAAGTTTGGGTCGTTGTCAGGAAGGCTCTTGGCAAAATCAGGCAGGTTGTTCCAATCCTCCTCATCAGAGAGCCTCTTGTACTTTGGCTTGGTGCCATTCGTGGACGCATTGGTGTGTGGAGAAGGGAAAATGTTCTGTGGTTCTTTGGGCGCAGAATTTGACTGGCGCCTTCTGCGGCGACGGCTGGGTTTAGGTGACCGTGGTGGATCAACCACTTTGCTGACGTTTACTATTGAGACGTTCTGATTTCTGAAACAAAAACGTATGGTGATAACTTCTTCGCAAAAATAGAGGATTGCACGAAATGTTACGTACATCATAATTTTGATGGTCGTTGTACTGGCCTACAGACCTGAACATTTCAGTTGAGATAAAAAGTGTTAGGAACCTTTTCTGTTAGTACATATTGGAAGGTTACCTACTGTGTGATACTTAATTGCGAGTGAACAATGAATTGGGCGTGTTACGTTTGAAATCGTCACTCCCATCACCATGGCAACCAAAATCATCTTCCCCTTACCTGGCATCCAATCGAAACGTCAGCAGTAACGTCTCGTTTTCGTCAACTTTCACCCTTCTTTTGATGATTTCATTGACGGACCATTGATAAACTCCGGTGGGATACCCATGGGCAGTCAGGTCCGGAGATTGCACGTGAACCTCCTTAATGTTCCTACAACAACAACCAAACAAACGGAACAAAACAACTCAACAAACCAAGAAAAACTGAGATACAAAAACCTTCAAAAACAAAAGTGTACTGTGGAAATACCGACGACAAATACACTTATATGTCTATGAATCAAAGCAAAGCAAACAACTTATGTTGATGGAAGTGCTGCCCCTACGGCCGGTGAGGCTATGGGACCGGTGAGGTGAGGTGAGATAAAATGATTAAAAAACTCTGATGAGCAAGAAAATTGTGCAGCATAATTTCCTGTGTTTTTCATTCCCTCTGGAAAATATGTTTTGTTGTCCATATATTAGAGTCTGTAAAACTTTAACTTTACCTTTTATAGTATCCCTTACCGTATAAACTGGTTCTGTGACTGTAGCAGGCTTGTTTTGACGTTGTCTGTGTAAGTGATGTTGATCTGGATGGTGTAGGTCCACATGAACACAACCATGGCGGCCATGAACAGCACCAGGACGTAGAACAGTCTCCTGGTGTCCATGGTGAACGGTGGAGCTGCTGGGCACAAGGAAATAAACTGTAAACAATCCACGGTCTTTGTAAATAGATCCAGAATCTCAACATTACGGGAGCAGAAGTTGCTATTTATTCTGCATGAAAACAGTGCATATGGCGGCGAAGCTACGGGTGTGTTTCCTGTCTGCTGGACAATTCTAATCGACCCCTCACTTCTGCTTGATTGTGCGATATCTATTGACCCTGAAACTCAGGGACGAAATCTTGGAGACGGGAGGTTGTGGGTCAACGACCTTAAATTATGACACTGAATCATCTGACGCCACCTGGCTGAGTTTTACCAAAATCAATATCCCGGTCAGGCAAGATCTATAAAGCTGAGCCTATTGTTCTTTGTAACCTCCATTTCTTTGTTTCCAACAAGGAGCTTTAAAGATCCATTGTAAAGCTCATAGGCTTCCAAAGAACCTATTTAACGAGATAATCAGGGCGTTTCCGTGTAACTACCATATTTTGCTGTTCCACACAATGCAGGTCTGCTGGATTTATGGGCTTAAAGCAGGCTATGGTTGTTAGTTATACACTACTGCATTAATGCCTGCCCTGTCATTGAAACAACAGGGCGTGTACTGTCACGAAAGGTCAAAGGCCATTTATTGTTTGGTGCACCGGTTCCCACGCTTTTTACACCACATCAGAGAAGTGACCTTGCTATACTGTTTTATTAAGATGAGTTAAAAGACGATTTCATAAATCAAATAAAACTGACGTCACGTAAATTTTGTCGCCAAGACGAATATGAAATGATGTGGACTGGAATAAATGACCCACCTTTTGTGTCACCAGTAGACATATATCAACGAATGCTTATACCGTAGAAACAATAGTGTAAATGACATGCTAGACCCAATATATTGACTTATCCATATATGTCTGTTTAGTTGTATTGTAAGTAGTTGTAATACACGTAGACCTTACGAAAGTCGATGTACTTTTGTCGTGTCAATAAAGATTTCTGTCTACATATTTCATTTAAAAAATAGACAGTCAAAGTCTATTAAAATACAAAGGCTGTCTTCCGATCCGGTTGTAATAAAACGCCTCTGAAAAACTTAAACAAAATCACCAGCAGGCTGTGGAGCTGAAAACGTTGTTCAAATATCGACTGGATTCACAGAAAATAAATCAACATATGTACAATATCTTACAACACTTTGTGTCCGTTCTCCGGAGTATTCCGAATTTATACACACAAAACTCACCTGTGCCTATGCGTCGGCCTGTAGCTTGTCTGAATCCCATTTGGCTAATGTTATATCGTTATTTGGATTTTTTTTAAACGTTTGCTCAATCTCTGTCTCACGATCTGGGGCAATGGCGGAAGGAAGGTCTCTATGCCTAATTATGTGACGTCACAGACCAGTCGGACCAGTTGACTCATATATTAGCAGTCTTTGACATTTGTTTGGGCCGCCATAATTGGAAACGAGTTCCAATTGCAATGAGATACTCACCTCACCTCACCTCACCGGTCCCATAGCCTCACCGGCCGTAGGGGCAGCACTTCCATCAACATAAGTTTTCCACCTTTATCTAATTCGTGGGTTCTGATTTACGGATTTTTGAAACTCTAACATATGACCACAGAGTGTTGAAAGTGGTTATATACTTCGGAAATAGCAAATTGACTTTTTAACCGTCTGAAAATGTTGGTCATTATTGAACAGCACGTTAAGTAGGGCGTGTCGGAACCAGTTGATACGTGCTTATTTTACAGCGGCTAAAGTGGGGTAACGGGTGTGATAGTGTAATCTCCAAGCAGAGCCTGCGGTAGCATAGGGTAGTATCAAAAGCTATGGCTACCGGAGGCCATACACACTCCTAGGCCGGCTTCACTCCCTTGCCAGCTTTTGATACTATCTTATCTTATGCTACCGTAGGATCTGCTCGGAGATTATGATAGTGTAGCCTGGTGAATTCAGAGCGGTCATTGGGGTGCCCGGCACGCTGCCCATTTTCTGTGGTTTATTTCCAATAAATAAGACGAAATAAACTTGGCGCGCCAATTTAGTCAACCTAAATACCTTATGTATTTAACGTTATACATTTTGTTCCTCTTAGTTTGGAGGTAGTCAGTCCACAACATTCCATAATCAATACAGCGGGCACTTAGGAGCCCGATGACCCCTCTGAATTCATCCGGCTCCAATATCATAATCTCCAAGCAGATCCTACGGTAGCATAAGATAGTATCAAAGCTTGCAGACGGGAGGAAGCCAGCATAGGAGTGTGTTTCGCTACCAAATGGATACCTCCTGGCTGACTACACTCCTTGGCCAGTTTGGTACTATCTTATGCCATTGTAGGATTTGCTTGGAGTCTACAACATCACACCTCACTCCACTCTATCTGTGCAAGAAGACCTGAAAATATCTATGAAAGGAAACTAGCCGTGTGACCTATAGAAGTATGTATTATTAAACATGTGCTTCCAACAATAGCCAGAAGCGGACGAATCATGCCAAATCGTTATTGAATAACCATAGTGTTTGAATTCTTTTCAAACATTCGGACCCAAATATATCGATAACAAAGGAATGTATTTTTGTCTGTTATGGTATGAATATCCCAAATTCATGAAGCCTTGAAAACGACGTGAAACAAAACCATGGTAACAACATAACCATGTGTTCTGGCGTAAATCCTTCCAGAACAAGAAGGCGCCTTATCACAGTATCACGACATTCTATAGACTACTGATCATTCGCTAAAGAGAATATAAAGCTTTTAATGTTTACGTATCCATAGCGGAGGTTGCATTGCGGTTACAGTTGTAACCTGGTAGGTCGCAATGTTGTGCCCTTGGTTGTATTTCCTCACCTGACTAAGTGAAAATGAGTACCTAGCTATGGCCAGGGACGTCCCCATGGATATTACGCTAAATGGAGATCCCGTCTTTGAGGAGACTCACACCCTGGGCGCATTTAAGAACCCACCACACTTTTTTTTTTTAAATAGGGTCCATCCCGGCATGAATGGATTAAATACGGATATACAGCTTGTTACTCTTCAGAACAATTCTGGCGTGTTACGCCATGAATCTATTCACCAGGTATACAAACAAACAAACAAATAAGACTTACAGGTTGATGAGCAAAACGGGAAAGACATCCAGAATGAAGCAAAATGTCGCCACTTGGAGGAATGAGTCACCAAGCGGGCTACGCTGTCTCCTTTTACTCAGATTTTCCTTTTATCCGTTCAGGAACGCGACATGAATTTTTGATGATGTTTTTATAATGGCGTGAGGAATAATGGATTTCAGCCAACAAGGCAACCGCTATCTGACTTGAGGGAGGTGAACTTAATCAAGATGGCATTCGGGCATACCAGTTACTAATGCTCACAAAGTCACGTTCCTATTGTATCCATCAATAGAACAACAGGCTTTATGTTGCGGTTCATCGTGTCTTAATTGTGGAGTTGAATGGTGTAAATGTAAAGGTCAGTTGGTGGCTTTGGTTGGGAAGGTAAAAGACTGTGCAAGGAGTGCATGGGATGTCCTCCGCTTTCCAATGCCCTGCCTAGATACAGTGGATTAACAACCCTCTGCCCCAAAGCCTCAGTGGGCTACGAGACTCCCTTAATTAACTTTAAACTTTAGCACTGGGGTGGCATTCTGGCTAGGTGTGGTGTAGTTTTGCGCAACAACGATATCTCTCTACATTACAAAAAGTCCTCATCCTTTTTATATCTTTACGGTTCGCCATTTCCCACTAACCTCCTTGGTTTTATCAAGGACCTCCACCGTGGATACACAAAATAGCCTGCTTCACTTGTGGTAATTTGTATGCAGTTTGTAGAAGAATTACTAGATGTCGCACCTGTACCACTGTTGAATAGCAAACGTAATACGAGCGATCGCGCTGACGTCACGGTTACGTCACGTGACGTCATGGTAGGCAAAAAGCTGCTGGAGGGCGGGCTGAACCCTCCTCGCCCACCAGTTGCGCGCGGGAAACGCAAACATGCCGACCAGTTGTTGTGCGCTGAATTGTACTAACCGGAAGGATAAAGGCAGTAGAAAGAAGTTTTTTAGAATCCCTGCGGAACCAGGACGAAGGGCTGCATGGCTTAGAGCCTTAAAAAGGTCAGATTTTGAGCAGGGAAAGAAAAACCCGACCGCGGCGTGGACACCACGAGGCCACGAGAGAGTGTGCAGCGACCATTTCATCTCAGGTTTGTGATCTATATGTTTTATATTTTGTTGTTGTCCCCCTTGCATAAATACATTTTTACTGATGTAATAGTGTACTTTTCGTTACACATCTGCGGAAAGCTTAAGTAAGCTTTGTCGCTGATTCATGCCATATCAAGGATAGTGAATATTAATGTTACATGTATCAAAGTTTTACAGCGCGTCCACGTGGGAGGGGGGGGGGGTCTGACTTATAAATAGTGGTAAAGTATCTGGGATGGACGTATACATATATAGTATACCAGAAGTATAACGTACATCACTTAACTGATTGACGAAGACATCTACAAATGTTTTAAAATGTCTTTAAAATCATCTACATCTACATGGGAATACCCCCAGATGGCCCCTACTGGAGCATATTGTGTGGGGAGGCCCCCAGCGGGTAGACCTCCACCTTGGTCCGGACCATTGTGGGATAGTGCAGGGGAAAGAAAGAACCAGACTGTGGAGTTTGATCCACTCACACCGGGATGATCCCCTGCTCTTTTCGATAAGTGTGGTGGGTTCTTTCAGTTTAACATGCCGAGGTGTGTAGCCGAAGCCAGGTACTCATTTTTCACCTTAGTGAAGTGAGGAAATAGGTGTAAAGTATGGTTTAAGTACCTTTCCCAAGGGCACAACAACAAAGTGACCTATCAGGGATTCCAACTCATACTTATCTTTGGATTATGAGTCCTACACCCTAACCACAAGACCAATTGCCACCTCATTTTAAAATCATGTTTATAATACTGACAAGTTCTTTGCTTCTTGCATTGCAGGGAACCCTTCTAAAGACCCTGCAGATCCAGATTACGTCCCAAGCTTGTTTAACCTCCCAACCTCAGCAAGTTGCAATCGTTCAAGAAACCCAGTTGCCAAGAAAGATCGGTAGGTAACATTGGGGTTTTCAATGTTTCTTTATTGAAATTTGATTTACTGCTCATGCTGTTCATGCAGGCAGGCTGTTCATGCCT
>NC_049987.1:7691985-7694195 GCF_000003815.2 Branchiostoma floridae | reverse complement strand
ACACACAAGACTACTGCTACAAAAGTTTATCCGCTTGGTTTCGGGAGTGGGGATATAGATGTGAATCAAGTAGAGAAGCATGCAACCTGCATGAGTAAAATATGGAAACAACAATACATACATATGAATCAGAGTTTAGAACATTCAGTTCAGTTCAGATATATGACACTCATAATGACATAGCACTTCCATTGAACTTCGGATTTGCTTTATTTCAGATGAAGAAATGATCGCTGACCCTCCTCCTGAAAGTGTAGAGACTCTGAGAGACCCCCTTCCTGAAAGTGTAGAGACTCTGAGAGAACAGCTCACAAAAGTACAAGAGGAGAAATGTAAGTTGGAACAGTTTTGCGAGTCCCTTCAAAGTGAAGCTGACAACCTTAGGGAAGAACGTGATCACCTTCAAGAACAAATCAAGAAATCATCAACATCAGCCTCCAATCTCACAGATGCAAAATGCAAGCTCTTCACTGGAATACCTACTGTTGCACTGTTTATGTTTGTGTTTAGACTTGTTAGTGATTTCATTGCTCCTCTAAAGTCCATGTGTCAGCAGGATCAAATACTCATGACTCTCATGAAGTTGAGACTAGGCCTCAAAAATGCTGATCTAGCTTTGAGATTTAGTGTTTCTGCCTCCACAGTTTCAAAAGTCATAAACCGTTGTATTCCAATCAAGGATGCTGTCTACACTAACACTAGTAACAGGGACTTTGGCTGGATGACAAGACCTGTATACCACAGGGGGAAGCGTCTCTGTGTTGACATCTGACTCATCTTCTGATGCTGTGTCTGTGTCCTCCTCCTCTTTAATGACAGCACTGGCAGTGGGACACAGCTTCCTCAGTTGTGAGAAAGCAGAAGCGGCCTCTTCTTCACTGAGTGGTGGCACATCACACTGCGGCTTCCGGCGCGCCTTCTTGATCTGGACTCCATGTTTAGGGTGCGAAAAGTCCATGTCCTCAGCCCTTTGTGGATCAACCTGAAAGAAATAATCCACAAAATGAATTATCAATAATATATGTGAGAAAAAGCATTATACAGTGGCCATGTCAGATATTACACTTTACAAAGAGGAACATCTTAGCCTGCAGTCCAACCTTGTTGTGCTTTAGTTCGCTCCCAAAGGTCGCTACCCCATGGCATTAACGGGGTAGCCACCGTTGGGAGTGGACTAAAGCACAACAAGGCTGGACTCCAGGCTAGGAACATCTACTATATTGCTGTAAATCTATAGTGTAGTGCTATATATTGTGAATTGGATACATGTAAATGCCACATGATTTTGTAGAAGCAAAGAAATCCATTCATTAATGTAAGTTATAACAGTCTACTTAGGCAAAAAAATTGTAGACATTGAAAAAAATTCTACTCAATTATAATGCCCAAATATGAACAGACCTTATCTTTGTAATATTTGTTCCACACGGCCTTTCTGCTGGTGCATGACGTCCGTTTTTCCTGAAGAGACCTGGAGGCCTCCACTGCGAACAGCAGTGCAGCCACATGGCTGCAGACCTCTCCCAATCTACATTGAAATATAACAAAAAATGAGTATACATTATAGGTACTATAGTCAGGAGCAATTTTAGAGTTAATGGTAAAAGGAACGGATAAGTTGGCCAGCTTCACAGTACAATGAAAGATTTGCCTTATCTTCTCATTATGGAAGTCTCTGTGATATTTGAATATTTCTACTATATACACATTTCTTTTAGCATTATCTACATCTACATGATGATATGTGTTAGTATACTCACTCTCAGGAACTGTTGATAACTCCAAATTACCTAGAAAACGAAACACATCAACAAGTAAAACCTGCAACAAGAACATCAACAAGAAGAAATGCATTTGCAACAGGTACAAATACAACTGGAAACCATCAAGCACAAGAACATGAACCAAGGAAAAAAATTAAGACAGTTATCTTGCCACATACAAACTGCATGGTCGCTCCTCCCTGGAAATATACGGAGGAACATTTACAGGTGAGTACTAGTTTGACTTTCATTATTTCTAAAACTGTTTCTTGCCATGGACCTCATCTGACGAGAACACTGTTAGATAAAAATGTGACTTTTTGGATATGATGGTCAATGCAGTTATATTACCTACCCTGCCATACAAGTGCAGTGAGCTGCCATGACATAACCCTCTTTTTTGGTCCAACACACCCATGGGGTTGTGAGGAGTCTCTGTTACTCTCT
>NC_049987.1:7688492-7690188 GCF_000003815.2 Branchiostoma floridae | reverse complement strand
CCTGGGAGCATATCATTATCAGAGACTTTGACCTGGAGTATTGGAACGTGACTTGATGCGGGACTCGGAGACCTGTAAATCACGATATTCAGGAATGGCATCTAACGCACGAAAGTTATTTGTCGAAGATATCCCAACCAAAAAAGGACTGAAACGTGTTACATCACGAGCCAACCCAATCTGTTTTAAGAACTCAAATCTCTCACAGTAAGTGGAATTGTATTGTATGGATATCAGTTGTCACAATTATTCCAGAAGGGACTAGAACACAAGAAGGTCTATGGCCACAGAGTTAACTTTTTTCTGCTGGGATCCAAGTAACAGATGCTGCAAATACATGTGTATCTGGTAGGGGGCACTTGTGTGCTGACATGCTAAGGTGTTGGTAGATTTTTTGGCACAAGAGAACTAGAACTAGAACTAGAGGTCTAGAGCAGTTAAGGTACTAAACTACTGATACAACAACTACAACACGATTGACATGTGAAAGGAGATAATTAGCCCAGAGTTTTCATTGTTATGTTATTATATGATAGGGAGATACAGTGTATACTGTATAAGGAACATAACAATGTCAGACGAAATCAATAATCATCAGTTTCAACTATTCATTTACATTATTTCTATCTTTTGTTCTTCTGGGAGACAGGAAGGGGCTACAATGTAGTATGTTTTGTTGTTATTTTTTCTTGTTGCTTTTGACATGTAATCATATAGCACAGAGGAGGAAAACCGTAAGTCTTAGACTAGTTAGAGCATTATACCTACATGTAAGACAATGAAAAATGACTTGACTAAAAATTTGTGGCATGGTTTTAGTACTTCAGCATTTTTTTCTTCATCAAACAATATTTGTCACAGCTATTCCTTACCGTATTTCAAACAGTAGACCCTATTCAAACCTGATCTGAATCCCATAAGTGAGTCACTTGAGAGTAAGTGGCATTATCATGTGTGGAAGTACAGAGGTAAGGGATACTGTCAAGTGGCAGGGTCAGTGGCAGGCCCTGCTCTATAAGTACACATTGTACAAACAGTGTCCACATTCCCCTGTCATGTCTGACGCCATCTCCAGGGTAGGGAGCACAGCTTGGAGTATCAATGTTAGCATACTTGATTACCCAGCCTACTAGCTGTAACAGGAGCCGTGTGGAGGATTGAACTATAGAGGTCTGCTGTCAGAGAGGGAACTGACAAGGCCAGCTGAGGAGGGGATCTCTCCCACTACACTCCTAAACAAGGCGGATACCCTTCCCTTCAAACGTGAGCGGTCAGCTATTTTGGCCAGAAGAATGCCGACCATCCTGGATGGGAGGAGGGCTAGTTAGTTTTGTGGGGCTTTGCTTTTCAAAGTTTGCATTGACCCTAGTTAGCTGTGATTGAATGAATGAATGCGTGCCCGCCCCCCAAATTAAAATATCACCCCCAAACTTTCACGCCAGCACACAGTTAAACAGAGCTTGTCACGCGATGTCCCCAACATCAAGGATCAAGTAGGTAAGGGGTGTTGGGAGCTGGCCTGTGGTTTACTGACGACCCTTGTCCCCAAAATAGGAGGAAGGACATTGGTAGAGCTAAAATCTGCTGTCAGTCATTTCCACACAGCACAAAGGAACAGTCATTAGGACACTAGCAGGACATGTCAGATGATAAGGCAGCATTGATCATGACTGTATTCACGCTCTTCAAATCTAAC
>NC_049987.1:7498402-7517436 GCF_000003815.2 Branchiostoma floridae | reverse complement strand
TATCGCACCTGACCAGGGATTATCTCACCATATACACCTCGGGCCGGGGCATATTAACCCTTTATTCATTTACATCTCTCTCCAGATTGTTTGGTAATCGGCTGTTGCTGCAAGTCTTATTTTCAGATTTGTCTGATATTTCTTCTTCTCATTGCAGAACTTGCTCCTGATAATGTCAGAGTCAATTCTGTAAAGTAAGTACTACTGTTTTGCTTGCTGCTCAAATTGAGACAATGCAATCAATGCCTGCCAGCAAAGCCTTGTTTTGTAAACAATGGTCAGGGGATTGTGAAGAAACAAAATGTTCTCCAACACGAAGTATTGAACTCACCAGAATTTCTAAATAAATCACTCAGCCAAAAGTTTCATACATGTACAGTCCAATTTTGTTTAGTTTTGATTCTTTATTTATTTCT
The DNA here is from genome assembly GCF_000003815.2 of Branchiostoma floridae. Classification (NCBI taxonomy): domain Eukaryota; kingdom Metazoa; phylum Chordata; class Leptocardii; order Amphioxiformes; family Branchiostomatidae; genus Branchiostoma; species Branchiostoma floridae. The sequence goes on along the minus strand of NC_049987.1, from coordinate 7,517,020 downwards.
ACTATGTATTTTACCAACTCAGATGAACTTTCATGCTACAGGGGCAAACTGGACGTTTTTGGGGGAAAGTGAAGGACACTTTTTAGGCCAAAACATTTATTTCAATTTTCAACATTATCTGCCAAAAAGCCTGAAATTAACTTTAACCTGGAATAGAAGAATAGTAATACATGTATGTCATATATACACAATTATCAACAGTTTTGAATTGCAATTATACTTTTGTATTGCAATCATACTTGTAAAATGTTCATCTAAATCATTTCTGCTAGCTCTACAAATGTTATCGGCTACATTTTTCTTCTTTTTCTTGCAGCCCTGGGGTAGTTATAACTGAACTTCAGAAAAGAGGGGCTGGTCTTGATGAAGAGGCCTATGCTAAGGTTTGTGTGCAATTTATTATATCTTCATTATTCAATAATGGTCAACAACATTGTGTACACAAGTAATTTCTGCATGTGTATTAGACAGCACCTTTTGTGCAGGGAAATCATGAAAAGGATATCTTGCTGAGGAGAATTGACACACAAATGGCAGAATATTAGAGTAATAACTTAGACACACCTCAATAATCCTTCTTGGTCTATCATTAATAAAAGTGTAGGTCCAATCTTCCAATTACCAGTGAATTACATAAGTTCTTGTAAAAACACTTCACATCTTGACATTTTGTTGTTACTACAGTTTCTTGAACGTACGAAGATGACACATGCTCTTGGCCGTCCCGGACAACCGGAGGAGGTGGCACGAACAATCGCGTTTCTAGCGTCTCCGAGCGCATCGTTCATCACCGGGGCAACACTACCTGTTGACGGAGGCAGACATGCCATGTGTCCACGCTAGCCTTGTTATGAGCACTTCTTCTTGCCAACAGGAGTTAGAGACTTGAAACTTTCCAGGGTAGAAGAGAGGATAACCTCTACTTGAAGGCAGTACCACTCACAAGTGGTGCATTGGAACAGGGACTGCTACCTGTAGAGTGTTTGGCTCTTTGGTTAACTGCAGAAAACTGCACAAAGAGCATTTGTAGTGTCATCTCCCCACTGCGCTGTTGGATCACATATTTTTCCATCCCTCACTCTTCTCCTAATCTGTATTTTAGTGATACAGTCCTAATGTATGTGCTGTATTTACCAAATGTACTGTATCTATTCCCATACCCCTTTATGGACTACATTTGATACCTCAAGAAGGTTACAAAAGAGACCTTCTTGGATACATGTTACAATATCAGAAGAGCTTGTAATTTGTAACATTCTGCTGCCTTTGAAGTACAAGATAGAACATTGGTGCAAGTAGAAGAAGCTTACCAATATTTACTATTACATTGTGTACATGTATGATAATAAAAATAAATGTGTAATGCCTCTTTGTATCAAAGATGTAATTTCTTTATGTGCCAAATTCTGTTTGATATCTCCTGTAGACACCATCACACTTACTGTGTGCTCAAGAATGACAGGAGTTTGGTCTTGATGGTAGATGTTATTGATATGCTTTCAGAGCAGTCCTCAGTGGTCTTTTATCACGTGAACATTAGATATGTGTGATAACTGAAAACTGTGTTTTTCTTAGTCTTTTTTAGCATAAATATAAAATGAAACATAGAATACAATTGTGGGCAATAGCAAAAAATACTGAATTTTAAGTTAGCACTTTAAAAGAAGCATGTTATTCTCTAAATATATAGTTTTCTATCTTCTTGCCACCATCTATTTTTATGCAGATGTTTGCTAGTGAATTGGTAGATGATAAGATGATAAAATATTTGTCAATAGAAAGATGAGCTCATTTCTTATTTCTCCCAGTCTTTGGGGGGGGGGGGGGGGTGCTACCGTTGACACTGCCTCTCCTTAGCTTTGTGGAGTGCTATATTCCAGCCATGTTCCTTTGAATCATGTAGGCTTTCTCAAAAAGTGTAACCTTGTCATTCTGTTATTATGAAATCAATCAATAATCAATGCCTTTAGTGAGTCAAACTTATAGCATTGAAAACATAGAACCTAGTTCCTTCCCTATCCTTGTCTTTGGCTTGAAATGCTGCTCACAACCAAGGAGACTTATCTGGACTTATCCCTCTAAACTGCTTGCTACTACTGCCTGAACTGTTCAATCTACCTCTAAGTGGCCAGTTAACTTCTCATCGTGTAAATGACAGGACCTAATCAGCGCGTAATGTACTATACTGCTTTTTGATATAGTTTCGTTAGCGGCTCCATCCGTGGTGCTGAAATGTAATCCCAGGCCTAAAACGTAACCCGAAGAGTGTGCTAACGTTACATTTCTCTCCGGCAAAGTTCTCAATCAATCATTCGCTTGCATCATGAGTTGATGCGTGACAGTTTGGGCAGTTCTGGCTGGTTTGTTTTTCTAGGTCTTCTGTTTCAATGTAAAATACCACTGATCGACTTTAAATCCCATACCCGGCAAGCTTCATGTCATTTTCACTATGTGTCTGATTTTGTCAACATCAGAGGCAAGGTAGCAAACACTGGGTGAATTGTCCGTGAGTTCGATTTCAGGTAATACTTTAATATAATGTAACGTTACATCAAATTTTATAATATGCATATATAGTGCGTAACACAATGTATAAAAGTATGATAGTTTCCCACTTAAAACAAGTTGACATACGACTAGATAGCAATGAAAGCCTTTGCGTCAACCAAACCCCAATACTATAGAATGCAGACGGTCATGTTAAAAGTGAACGGATTAAAATCGCAACTCCAGTTTGCATTGCGGACAAATAATCAACTAATAATTAGCTTCTTGGCCTTTGATGCACCGCCGACTATATCGCAAACATGAAGCATCAAACGGCGGATTTCTTTGTTGAGAAGTCAAAAAGATTACGGAAAATATGACCACGTGACGTTTGCCCCCATCGCCTGATTAACTACTCTCCAAGCAGAGATTGCGCTGCTGGGTTATTTTGGTTTCAAGTTGTCGAGCTATGTTTGCTGGGCAGAGAAAAGGGAACCCTGACGAAATAGAAAGCCCGACACAGGCGTCTATAAGAAGCTGAAGCCAAACCTCTTCTAGATAAAATACATTGATATTGTTGATAGTGCTGAATAGTTTTCTGACCGGATAATCTTTCTCCGAGTCGTCATGCCGAAGCATACGCGTACGCACTACGCCACACATCTTTATTACCTGTTATTGGGGCTATGTAAGGTCGCTTCCTTTAGCAGAAGCTGTGCAACCTTGACCGTTTTTAGAACCGTGACATTGCTCAAATATTGATCTTGGGTGTTACTGGGTGTGTAAAAATTCCCCATCAAATCTCACAGCTCGTTTAAACTTTCCCTGGTTGTTTTTGTGTCCGACACGTTCTGGATACTGTTTGCGTTCTTTAAGTATCACTTTGCATAATTCACTGGATCTATATACCGTGAAAACAAAGCATTGTTTTCAAATCAAACATGTGTTGCCTCCCTGGCCCTTCAAACCCTGCACTCTTTGCACCACGTGACTCTTGCAGTAATGCATCTTCTTCCTGGACACTGATTGGTGGTTTTGATTCAATATTGGCCAATCGAAATGCAGGAATTTCCGCGCCACGTATCCTGAGGGCCGTCGTGCGCACGCGCACGGTGGGCCCCCGAAAAGGCGGACTGGCGAGGTGAACCCAAAATCTTTTGTTGTCATTCGGTAAGTACTCACGTAGTATTTCGCTACTTCCCGTCTTCATAGCGTAACATTTTTTCGCCATAATGAGTGTATTGTTTCGCTCAGTCATCCGTGGTCGGGCATGTGTGACTGTCATGGTGTTTTTGTTGACACCAGACGAACCCGCGGGCCTCGACGATTGAGGAGCAGCAGAGCGTGCCCAAGTGGGTACTGTCTCTGACAAATCCCGAGAAATGTTACTCACTCGCGCCAAAAAACGCCCATTGAGCGACTCGCTGACCGAGATTGTGTATCTACAAGACCTTACAAGTATGTGTATTGTGTCAGGGGACACGCGATAGCACTCCAAATCATGTTCTACCTGAAGCACTTTCAAAAGACCCGAATAACGGGGGACGCGGTAGAGCCCTATCAGATTTCTGCGCGGGCCCTTTTTACTCCCTAGAGAGCCTGGCCAAAAACGGTCCATTCTCAGCCCGCCCAGGCAAGACCCGCTCCCCAAATCTCTGATCCCGCTCAATGGCATAGTTTTGGGGTCTCCCAGGTTACGTAGGCTTTGTTGATTTTTCCTACCATCTCTCAACCGTACGCTAGCTATCAGTGTTTTGTTATTATCCAGGTTATTTTGGTCTGCTTTCGATCGTTTTTCTCCTTGACGGGCGCGCGATCCGGCCGCGGAGATGTGTTGTTTTCCCAAACAACGAATTTCCAATGAGGACCAGGCGCGCCACGCCAACGCCTTCATTCCCGCTCGTTTTCTCCAAGAAAACGGAAGCAACAACCCGCGATTTCCCTTTGTTTACATTCCCCAAACCGCGTTTTATGCCTCCACCCGGTCGTAACGTTACCAGTGATGGCAACATTTGTAGCAAAATAGATCCGCTGTAACAAAAGATTCCCCCGGTTTTCCCGCGTCTTTAGCGTGGGCCCCAGAATCTTGTGCGTTTCCCGCCCAAATGGCGTGACAAATAAAGAAATAAACAGAGGCGGAGGTCGCGCCCGAGCCCGGCTTCTCTGTGTATAAGTTGAGCTTATGATCAACTTCAGGCCCCTTTTCTTCGGCTGATAACGACACTCTGCTTTACCCATGGAACAAAAGTGAACAAACGGACACCGTTTCTTTCCCCCACAGTGACAAAAGAATCGCCGGTATATAACTTGATCAAGTGGAGGCTAAGCAACGATTTGGCCTTGTTGCTAGTAGAGCTGCAGCAGTGACCCAAGATTGAACCACAGGAGTGTATCAAGGAGTGTGTGTGTGGTGGATGGTTTTGCCCCTGAGCCATTGCATTTGTCTGCCTTGTCTGTGCATTGAGATGTCCAAAGCAGCATAGTGCAATGGTGTCAGGGTCAGGACTGAAGTCTGCGAGTTCAAACGGCTCATCACCAACCAAGACGTTTCTGAAGACATTTGCAGATCCGAGGAAGAAAGCTTGCCTTTTATACACAAGTTTGCTTTTAGTTATACGCAGGATAGTTTTACCAGTCTATATGAGTATGAGGATGGTTGTTATGTTAAAAATATTTATGACGTGCCAGTAGTACTAAGTGTTGACTCAATCGTTGTTACTTGGAGACCTTTCCAAGCCAGGTAACTAGGCTATGTAGTTGACTGCTCAATCGCTAGAAGTCATAATTATACGTGGAAAAGAAATGACCGATTTTGTCATTTCTTGTGACTATGCACTAAATGGCTTATGTAGTGACTTATTATGTAAGTGTGTGATAACCAATTTTGTTGTTTGAAATGCTTTGAGAGTAAAAGATAAAACATACTGCAGAGGAATTTTTATTGAAATTTCAAAGAATGAAATGGCAAACACTTGAAGTAAGACTTGTGATATTAGATGTGACGTTCAGCAGTAAATTTACATATTATACATTTCGATTTACAAACATGTGATTTAGTTCTGTTAATTTGTGAGTGAGAGTGCTGTTAATTAAGATCAGGAATGGTGCTCATAGTGTAGTCTGCAATGTAACTTGAAAACATGCAGCCTTTGCATACTCAGTTGTGTGTCGTAATTTCCTTTGAATGTCAGTTGACCGAGTGCCCAAACATTGACAGTTCCCAATTGCAACATGTTGATCAAACAATTTTGATAAACTGACGGTGACATGAAGCTTCTCTTAGAAGGAACACCCCATGTACAAATCCCCTGTCAGGGTCATCTACCTTTCTGTCCAACTGTATTGACTGAGGGCTTACCCACAGATGTGTGTGCAGCAGGTAGTGTGTCGCTTGGGCAAACAGGGTGAAGCCTGGGTACCCTGCAAAACAGGTGACCCGCCATATCCCAACAACTCTCAAAGCATTACTCTATACTTTGTCTCGCATCTGTTGCAACAGGGAAACGTAAAAATGTTATACTTCTGTATCCGCCAGTTGGTTTATAATTACCGATGTTCATTGTGTAACAGTTCTAGGCCCCAAATTTGGCCACAGTACCACCATGTTGACGCAAGTCTTTTCCAGGGTTTGCACCCTTCAACTTAGTTCAAGTTGCCATTTTGGATACAAGTCAAACCATTCTTGTTTTGGGAACAGGTCAGTTGAAGCAGGACTTGCTACATTGTGCAACGTTGCAGGAAGCTACTTTGTTGCCTAAAGTATTTTCAAAATTCATGGAAAAGTGCAAGAAATTTAGTTTTAAACCAGGCCTTATTTTTACTTTCTCTTTCAAATGATTTTAGCTGCTGTGTGCCAGTATATATATGTTCCCTGAATAACACCAGGGTTTATGGGAGGTTCATTAGTATTCAACAGAAAGTACTTTGTATCCTTAAAAGGGCTTTCCCAGTTATACCTGATAAAATCTTGGCGTCTTTCCAATCATGGATTTATTTGACAACTGGAGTCACTTTTTTCCAATTTGCCATGTTTACACGTGCCACTTGTTTTAGCAGCCAGCAAAAGGCATCCTTTGTTCTCTCTTGCTCTGTGTCAAAGGCATGATATGAAAAGACTTGTGCACGCTGTCAATTATTACAGAAAGCCCAAGGCTAAGTTGGAAATGCGGTTCTTACAAGGTCAGGTTTGTGCTGAGCTAGAAAGAAAACCCCTCATCTATCAGATTTAAGTAACAGGAAATAAACAGGGAGGTTTTAAGATAACGGTTGACCACATTGCCTTGCCTTCCTGAAAAGTAAATCAGGTTATACAGTAACCTGCTAGGGCTAAGGCTGGATTACCTTGACCAGGAAAGGGAGACATTTAACGACATTTGGCTCCTTTCTTGTGTTACAAAAGTCTGTTCCAGTTGTTTTAAAAATAGCTGCAAGCTAAATAAAAGCCAGCGTATGGACGGACTGGAAAACTACTTACCTTTTTGCTAAGCTTGCTATATATACATACATGTTTGTATATATTTAGCCGTGGGCAAGTGTTAGAGTGAAGGTGCTACATGCCATGTTTTTGTGTTGAAAAGGAAAAAAGCAAACTAAAACCAACAAAATTTGGCCGGGACTTCAGTTTACTTTTTTGAAAACAATGCAAGACAGCTGATATTACTATTACTAGTGATAGCTGTCAACAGTTAATTACAGCATGCTAACCCATTGAGCCTTCATTCTCCTCAACTTAATTGCCACATCACCTATATTGACAATCCCTGAAGCATTTGTTCCTATTGATTTCTTGTGTGCTTGAAGAAGATGCTGACAGAATTGCTGGGTAAGAAGTATTAGCGATGGACAATCATTGGACATGCTGAGATGCATATATTTGTACCCCAGAGGTTGACCATTTTGTTGTGCAACATGTCGAGCTCTTGACCATATTGCATGGGGCCTGACCCATGTTCACCATTGTTCATCATCAAGAAGAAAAAAAGAATGTGATATGTTGTATTCTTTTTGTGACTATTTGTCAAACAACACACTGTGCCATGTTGTGCCAATATACTGATCCCATAGGCCCACCTCCCTCCCTCAAAACGTCACCCATGGAAAGCTGAATGCAAATGTTGACATGCAAAAATTTATAGTGGACCTGCCAATTTTTGATGGATTGGTCTATTGCAATATCATTAGGGGTGTTCCAGTAAGCTGGCATTTTTATAATATGTTTTTCATCATAGCAAACTTGTAAAATACAAGGTATGCTAACAACTCTATTACCTTGAGTGATTTTGCATGATTCACCCATCAGTTGAATAGTGAAAAGACATGAGAATATCATCAATTAAGATGTGATGACTAAGAGTACTAAGACTTTGTATACATTGATGTTGAGGTGTCTTCTATTATTAGAAAGATGCGTCATGACTGCTTCCTTTTTTGGATTGCTCGCTTCCTTTATTTAGATTTGTTTGGCCACACTGATTCGATTAGTTGTACAGGGGTTGCTAAATTGTTGTGGGAATGAGTCGCAACTTTATTTGTAAAGGCCATCATCATCATTGGCCTTGGTCCGTCTGACAATCACCTGAACTCGTACAAACCCATCACTTAACAAGGATTGCTCAGACACTCGTATACTCTCTGAACAGCTCAAGATTGGAATCTACTACCATACACTGTGACCACAATATCAGAACCTGCCAATGTCAGGCAGAAGGTCACTGAACACCTGAGGAGTCAGCAATAATTGTACAGCACTAGGGTATTTTATCCCAACAAGAGTGTTGGCTGTTGCTCAGTATTTCTCTAGATCCAGAAGTCTGACTGAGAAGAGACAATGGGTTTCGATCATGGTTGGCATCATCTTGTTAAGTTCAAAAACATTGTACTATATGCGATTAGCTTTCCCTTTGTTAGGCCACACCAATTTAATTTCTTGGTTCACGGATTTTTTCATAAAAAATATGGAGCGAGAGGGCGAAATAAAAATAAAAATAAAAATTGTAAAATGGTTGGGGTAAAGGTAACGACTAATCCAAAACATAAAGATAAAAAGTTTTCAGCTTGAAAAAAGTACAAAAACACTATTATTGTACAGTAACAGCACCTGCACCCACACTTTAAGGAGCTTATAATATAAAGGCCAATTTGCTACACCAGAAAGTTGGTGAATGGCTTCATTAATGGTGAAAATTTGCTGAGTGGTAATTTTTATTTTTTATTTTTTTTCCAAAAAATAGGAGCGAGCGAATCCGTGAACCAAGAAATTAAATTGGTGTGGCCTTATGAATAAATACCTAACATCTGTAGAAACAAGATATGCATCAAGTATGCTGTGTGTAGAACTGTGTCTGTAAACACACTGTGCCTAATCATAATGGTCAATTGGTGTGTGAAGTGCTAGGATATGGAAGGTTTTTGTTAAATATTATGAATGCTTCTGAATTAGAAAATGTACAATGGTATCACAGGGTACAAGACAGATTATGGTGTAAAAATTATGTGGAGAAAAGACATCTTGTTAAAATTTTTTGAAAAGAGATTTTTTTTTTAGCAATTCAGCCAATGAAGAGAAATGCCACAGTTTAATTTAATAGGCTATCTCTATGTTTTAGTCAGGGAACCTAAATGTGAACTGCCTGCACTATTCTTACTTACTGCACCACAAAGAACTTGCCACCAGCCATTCAATTGTGGATCCAGGCTAAGTACCCATCACGCACTTTAAAATCTGTATTGCTTCTCGAACTGCATTACCTACTCCAATTTTGAGTGGAGTATGTGATTTGATAATTGCCGGGTCATAACGTCGCAAGGCCGCAAGATGAGATCTAATGTACTGCACAGTACCCTTGTCATACAGCTTGTTATGCAACGGTCATATAATCCCGTTAGATACGCTTGCCCTGTCAAACAATACCACCTGAAACATGCCCAGCAGAAGGTAGTGTCATAGCCCGAGCCATGGCCATAAGGAGAACAATAGATGGCGTAGACCCAAAAAGAGAGGATAGGTTATTGAAGGCAGAGAGCACTGCCCATTCAGCCACCTTGTCCACGGTTGCATTGTGTTGGTCTTTGTAGCGTGTGAACAAAGCAGCACTGTGCAACTGTGTAGATGGATGGCCCATGCTGCAGTTACCAGGTGCCCACAGATGTGGGCAGCAGTGCTCCCCTTACTGAGGTTATAGTTTAAAAATGGAAGTCAGACGTAAACATGAACGAGACATTTTATTTCAATAACAAGAAAAATAAACTGCCCCAGTGATGAATGTTTTGTTAGGAAATCAGTGCTGTCAAATACTGTATAACAAATCTGTATGACGCTAAATTTGCTGTAAGGAAGAAAAAAATAGAATGTTACCGTTACATTGTTCTTCCCAACTTCCAAATTTTAAGAAAATGTTTTGTTACACATTGATAGCCAGGAGAACACTTGTGAATAGTACAGATTTTCTGTCAGTAATGCTCTCAACCGACCGCAAATGCAAATCAACTGACCGCAAATACAAATCAAACACAAAACAATACATACACCTCCTTTCCCCCTCGCCGCAAAGTTAAGCCCCCTATATTTACTTCTGATCCTCGAATTTCTCAGTACTTTGCGTGGCAGCTACAAAGGGATGTGATCAGGGACGGTTTACACCCAGTTTTATCTCTGCACACTTGTCACATTGATTACACAGCTCAGGTACATGGTACATTAGTAATAGAACGTAGTAGAGCCAATATCTCCAGATTCTGTACAATGTTTTCTCCAGATTAGATTAACTTTCATGAGAACAGCCGTACGTCAGTTGTTGAGTCCTGACATTTAACCATCAAACAACAAGTTGGTAATAGAAATGATTCCATAAACATTAACAGATAAGGATAGCAGTTGAACCCCTTACTCTATTAGTACATTGACACATTGCCATACCTGCCATTTTGTTTGAGCTATACTTCAATAGTGTATCGTGGAACTTGAAGCAATTGAGGTTGATAAATTAAGTTTTAGTTTAACCACCTACCTCAACAGTCACCATATCATTGCACAACACCATAGAGTTTACCTGCATATAGCTATGGGGATGTCTTTCAAAGAATTATATTTGTCATCATCTCCCCACAAGGCCAGAATCACTATCTAGAAAAAAGATATTGGGCGGTAAAACGAGAGAGTTCAGCTCTTCGTAGATCTGCCAGTGAAACACTCAACAGTTAATAATAGCCAAATGCCTCATGAAAGTGTTTGTTCTTATTGTAGAGTTCTCTATATTGTGTCATATTATAGTGACCTCTGACCATTTCTACCCACTGTATCTGAACTATGGCAATGTTACAACTCCTGATTGCATTTGTATGAGATTGTTTCTGTGGAAAGGTTTTGTAGTTAGAGTGTAAAATGTTTGTGAACGGTTGTATGTGCATGTTTTTATCTGTGTGCTGCCAAAAGAGCTGTTTGCTTGTTAATTGTACCATCTGCTAATGATTTAAAAGGGTTACCATAGGGATGTGTACAAACACATGTAAACACATTTGGCCCTGCCGTTAACAAACACTGGAACACTTCGCATTTGCTTTGTGTCTTTATTGCATCTGTGTTAGGGAGGTATTTTCTAGTCATTAAGCTGATGTATTGTTTTGGCTTCTTTGTGCGTATTGTAGGTGTAAGTTGTATAATATTTGATGCCAGTGAGGTGACCAGTAAAACGCAAACAGACCAGTTAAAAGATGGTACGAAGACAAAACATGGAGGTACCGTAAAAGAGGAAATGTTCGAGGTGATATAATATCACACATTTCCGCAGTGACTTTGAAACTGCGATGCAAGTTTTACTGTAAAAGAGGACATGTTTGTGGTGGTTTTACGTTTGTGTTGAAGAGGTCAAGGCGTGATTCCTGAAAAATGCCAACACAAACAACCGGAACATTTCCCATTTTGCACTAAATCTTTTACACAGATCAGTAAACCAAAGGAATTTGGCCAAATGGCTCAAGAAGCTGCCTGTATTTTATAGACTACTACACTACTGCAAACAATGTAAGGGTGGATACAGATTTGCTGGACCTGGTCTGAACTTGATATAAATAGGTACGAAACTTAGCCTAAAATAATTTTCTATTCCATCGCTGGACACTCACATTCTAATTGTAATGAAAGATTGATGTACATGTATAATGAGTAAACTGATTTTTTGAAAACAAATGGAAACTTGATATTCTTATTGTAATGTAGCAGTTAAGCACCAATTTTAAATAAGTATTATTATAATAGTAGATTTTAACGAATTGTAAATGTTATATTTTAGAGCCGTAAATTTGTCTTAGTTGTCTGTTAGTTCAGTCCGAGTTATATTAATCAATTTGTCGAATAGTGCAATTCAGTTAACTACATTCTAGTTGACTGCATGGGGAACGGGTTTTCTGCGCGTTAAAAATCTGCGCGCGCGTTAAAAATCTGCGCGTTAAAAAATTAAGTTGTGCATTGAGAAATTCTTAGGCTGAAAATTGTGACCCCATTATATGATTTTACATCTGTTACCTGAATTTTTGGTTTGAAAAGCTCCTAATTTTTAGGTCCCTTGGGAATAGGCTAATTTGCATATCCAAAAGATTTCAAAATCACTTGAATTAGACACAAATACATGGAAAAATTACTAGCGTGAGGCTTTATATCATAAGATATAACTGCTTGAGGCTTTTTTCCATTCTACAAGCTTCATTTCATCTTTTCTCAAGCAGATTGTTTCACATGCAAATATCAACCTTTGTTGCGCGTTAAAACTTAATGTTTAAAAATCACTTTAAAACTCCTGGAAAGGGATATTTGTACTCTAGAATGCAACAATATGATACTTAATTTCATTTTGTGTTATCTTCTTGAAGCTTTTAAGTTTAAAACTGCAAAAAAGTTTTCAAATCCCCAGGGAATCAGCTAATTTGCATATTTTAACGCGCAAGTTTTTAACGCGCAAGTTTTAATGCGCAAATTTTAACGCGCACAAAACCCCAACCCACTGCATGACTGTCATTTTGTATGTTGGAGTCAATAAAAAGCAAATCATCATAATAGTTTTGAATATAACACTTAACATTTCAACAAGACAGGATCAGGTTCAGAAACTAAACCTGAACCTTTGGACATTAACCTAGACTTGGACCAGAAGCCGAACTGGTATCCGTCCGTTTACGTCATAGCTTAAAAGATGCCTGTATTTTGTATCAGGAAATGGAACATGAAAATGTGATGGATGGGTTCTTGCCCTGAAATATGCAAATGTTCTTAGTGCTATGCAAATAAGGAGAGCAATCGGCATTAGCATTACAGTTCAGAAAGTCAGATCCTTGAACAATGATTTCAAAGCAGATTTGATAAACTATAGTGTTATTATGTTGTATATCTAGATAAATCTTATCTACGTAAAAGAAGTATAGATTTTGTTTTATTCACATTCATTTATTAGACAAGAAGCACTTGCTTATGAACAAAATAACATGACAGAAATAACGGGACTAAAGATTACAACAGTAACATATCACTCAGGTTGACATTAAAATACATCAAAGTATTACAAAAAAGTGACAGTAAGAACAACGGAGGTTATAAGTTACATATTAGTCTCATTAACAACAATAATAGAAATCAAGATTACAACATTTACACAAAGCTGGCTGACCAATTATGTAACCTGATAGGAATATCAGTGCCAAAATAGTAGGTGCACAATTCCAAACCCTAAATGTCTGCTTGGACTTTAAAAGTACAATCATGGCAGGCAACGTTTTACAACCAAATGTTGTGATACAAGTTGTCCCACCCCCCATAAAATATAAATCATTTTTCTGCATGATATTTAATTTGGTGTTCTTTTCATCTATTCCCAAATCACACCTGTCTTCAGGCAAGGTAAAAAGTTCATTTGCATCTGTCCCAGATAGTGGCCTACCCCCACCAGCTCTGATGGTCCCAGGGGATTGGTTCTGCACACTGAAAATCTGATGATCCCCAAGACTGGGACAGAAGGATTTGCATTACTCTGTACACAGTAACGGATTCTGATACCTAAATGTTTCCAGCTATCTTATAAGTAATATAGAATTTGCCATTTGTAATAGTTGTCAGAATTAGTAGGTTGCCTTTCGATGGTAATAAGAATGATAAGGATAAAGGTTGAAAATATAAAATTTCTATTTGAAGAAATGTTACAGCCTTTGTTGATACACATTAATCTATGCCAGTCTGTTTCAATATCAGTAGATACATAGAACACACATGTATTTTATGTCATGGTACTGTATTTTGATTCCTCAGTTTTAATAATAGGTTAGACTTATATGTGGATATAAGGGATGAGAATAGGTTGTGGTTTCATAGCTGTACTTGTTTTGTCTTGAATTAAAAGATTACATCAATACAACTGTTTGTGTCCATTGCCTTTGGTCTTTGTTTGATATTTGTATGCTGGCCTTGAGAAACACGGGCACAGGTAAACATACGGTCATACCACTTTTGATTCTTGAAGATTGTTGAATATTTATGCTATCAATGAAAGTAGCTCACCACCCTTACAGTTTCATAGTCATGCATGAAGACATTTTGTATAGCATTAGTTGCTGCTCCTTGGGCTAGAGAGGATTCATTCTTCATGTTTGCTAACTAAGGTGGCAAGCTATGATAAGGGAAACAATCTCATTGGCAAGCATGTCCACTTCCCTTTGCTCTAAGATTGGGTTGAAAGAACTGCCTTATAATCTTTTATCCGGCCCCTTTTAACTTCTGCATTAGGAGGTGCAACTGACATCAATATTTTCACATATGATGTTTGAGAACTAAAACCATGAATTGATATTACACATTGGCAACTCTTGCTTTGTTCAAAGAACTGATGATAGTGTGAATTGATGGTTGATACCACGGTTTTACCACCCCACCAATATTATGGAGAAAACCTAGCAAACTACATCTGGTAGCAATGCAGGTACAATGTAGGTCAAACCATGTTAGCACCAAACAACCTAGCACTACATTTAGAAATCTCTAGAAGTTATACTGTTTCTAGGGACAGACCTGGGATGGTAATAGACTAAACAACACACCAAAGGTATTTGCATAAGGTTGATGACATGCTTTTGTCCCAAGTAGTTACATGAGCGCATATACGCTCCTTTAGTTGTCCAAGAAAAAAAGGAAAATTATGCTGTCAGTGTCCCAAATTAGAAGATTAGTCAGGAAAAGTACAATGACAAAAGTAGAAATGTACCATTGATTTGAAAAGAAGGGGTCTGAAACCCCTTCTCGAAAACTTGTCTTGGTTTCTCTGTCATGCTCTCACCAAGCCTGGTTCTCATTAGCATGGTCTGTCCATTAGAAAGAAAGACTTCCTTGTAAGAAGGGCAGATTTTATTTCATGCAGCTTGAAGTCAGCATGCTGTTTCTGAAAGGTTTGGTGCAGTGAAAGGGCTCCCTAGTGCTGGTAAATCCCCTGTGCCCTTGACCCTGAAACGGGTCAGCAGGGCTAGGACTCCTTATGCAATACCAACAGCACCAAATTACTGTGGTATGTTGGGTTAGGCAGAGGTGGGGTATGCAGAATATCCCCAGGCAGAGGAAATGACTCAACGGGTCTGAACTTCCTGTATCACAACTACAAGAGCCTTCAAAGCAATTGTAATTGCGAAGAGAGGAGAGAAGAGACTTTGGAGCTATATTATGGCTGGATACCAGGCTACAAGCTACCTGGTCCAAAAAAGAAAGGGCCAGCTTAAGTGTATTATGAGCCAAAAAGACGAAAAAAGCCCCGGAGACTGTGAGAAAGCTTGCTATGCAAGCTATACAAAAGCTAGCTTCAGAGATTTGTAGTAAAGGATATTCTAGCCTGGATACCAGACCCTAGACGATAGATATTTTTGAGATCGGGCTGGGGTCTAGTGTCCAGGCTAAGTAAGGATATCCAGACCGAGTGACAGTTTTCTCATTCTCTACCAGCTAACCAAAGGTAGAGAATATGGTTCCTGGTGCACATTACATGCCTTAGGCCCTTTTTCCACAAGAAGTCATCGATAAGGGACCAAAATTGGATTTTTTTACAGGTGTATGATTGGAATCATATGCACAGTGTAAACATATACTTCAAAGACAAGAAACAAAGAAAAGGGAAGAAAGGAATTATTCTTTATCATAGAAATTTGTTGCGTGGTTAGTGGTCACATCCTCTAGTAGATAGGGGCTGTTAAGAACAGATTTAGTTGAGTGAGTATAGCAATTTCTTTGTTGACAACTAGGTGGAATGTACCTGAACAGATGAAACTATTCATGTTGGTTTAGTGAAACATTCAGCCCGAGGCTATCCCAGCTTCACCTGAATACCTGCCCCGTCCTGAAGTAAAAACCTGAAGTATGCTGCTGGATTACTCTCCATGGTAAACCCAACCTCAGCTCAAATGACCTTGACTTTCCAACCAGCATGTACACACTTTGACCATACCAGATCAGAATTCCATCTTTTAGGTAGCGCTGGGTTTCCATCCATAGCAAATTTTCACAACCTTGCCAAATATTATGTACAAATTTTCACAACCTTGCCAAATATTATGTACAAGTTGTCATATGAAAGCAAACCCATGGGTCAATAAGAGTCTGGCTTTGTCCATTAAGAAATGGTCTACTCTAACTTAGCCTGATTAAACAGACTAGGTCTCATCCATCATACAGAACCAGAAGTGGTTAGCCCTAAACCATTGCACAAAAACATCAATTATCTGACAAAATCTAAATCACAGTGTGTACAGTGCTGTTCTATTGGTGACAAAGAGAAATGAGACTTGAAAGTGAAACTTGAGACAAATGGGATGTATAACCTTCCTAGAAACCTTCCTGTGTAACCTTCCTAGAAAGCAACCTTGAACTGTTGTCGAACTCTTTACTGGTAAGTATGTTACACCTGTCAACTTTCTACCTATGACACAAAATCCTTTTTTCTTCCACGTATTCGAAAATTTGCAGAAAAGGTTCTGCATGCATTTATAGGACTTCTTCATACATCATAGAATGTATGCGTTGAAAACAGGCTACTTTCTCACTATTCGAAAACATTTCAGTTTCATACAGACCTTTTCATTTTCTGCTTTGTTTTTGTGATTCACCAAAATGTGGTCTCTGTAGTTATTATTTTCCAAAAACTAAGCAGTTTTCTTACAGCTACTGGGTTTGAGACCAGCTGTTTAGATCTATTGCTGAGTATAGTTGGTGGGAAAAATATATGAGTTTCAAGGGAAGCTGCTTTTACCATCAATGAGTCATACCCCCTGTATGGAGACTTACTGTTGTATCCCACAGTTTAGCCTCCCATGAAAAACAAAGCAGCCAATGTGTACAGCTAGCCTGTATGCAGTATCATTTCCCCAACAGCTGTGTCTTGATCTAATTTTCCCTTTCATGCTAAAGAAAGGTCAGATGAACCCAGAGATAACACGACCTTTACGCCTGCCCTAACCTTGACCCAAGAACATCGATATTGCTATCTGTCATATCTTTGACATGTTGTATTGAATATATTTATGAAATTGCAAAGATGAAAAAAAAGCTTATGACATACTGAAGTTGCAGAAACAACACTTACACAAAACCAGTTATTTTAGATTTAATCATGAAGTCCTTGGTTGAAGTAAAATTAGACTAAATGGTGATAATAAACGTTACACAAAGTATCAAGCTTAAGGGGACTTTTGTCACTGTCTTATTATTCAATGTCCACAAAAAAATGTAGCCCATGAACAATGAAATGTGCCAACATCATACTTATCTCCAACAACAGGCAAGACCTTATTTTGATATGCTAATGACGTGAGTGGTCCCATCTGGACAATAAGGCCCCGTTCATGATGCAAAAATTAATGCGGATGCATCCGCATGTGCGTCCATCCGATCATGATCCGCATGCAAACGGTTTACATTTTGTGTCCACGATGCCAACGGGCAATCCGTTTCAGATCCGCGTCAGGGAATTAGAACATTACGCAACAACAGAACATTGCGAAAAAGATGGCGGATCCCCAGCTGTTGTTGTTAGTGTTTTTCCTGAAAATGCTGTGTGCCCGCGGAAGGGAACGTACGAGGCGGCAGCGACGAAAGGTTTTGTGCCTTGGCCTGACTGCAGTGAGATGCGGCCATGGTGACCGCTAAAATTTCAGTTTCCCGCGTCACGGCGCAAACTTTGACCCCACGTTACCCGGATGTAATGCGGATTCACGCCGCATTTGCGTTCATGATGACAGTTCACAAATGCGGATTTAAAAAATCCGTTTCAAATCCACCTCCCGAGGTGGTCCCGAAAAATCCGCATCAAATCCGTTTCGGAGCATTCATGATGAGAAATTTATCCGCATCGGCCAAAAATGCGGATGCATCCGCATTAATTTTTGCATCATGAACGGGGCCTAATACATGCATGTCTGGATACCTATGCTACTTAGTTTTAACAATGCCTATAATCTGGTAATCTGGTATCTGGTTAGACACGGAACCAAGAGTGAACTCAGTAACTCTAATTTTCATAAAGCTAAAAGATGATCTTACATTTTCCAAATACTGTAGGATGTCTATTTACCGCTGTCGTCAAGACAATGTATGTCAGCTTTGTGTGTGTGTTTGTGTGACCATGATAACGTAACTGTCGTAAGAATGCCTGTGTGGATTGTCTTGATACTGGTACTTGGTCTCATGGTAGGTCTTAATGAGACTTGAATCGATTAGATTTTGGCCCCCTATCTGCTTTTTATAGGATTGTAGGGGAAGTTTCAGTTTTGATGAATTAAACTTCCTGTAGGCCAGCTGTGGGATTTGCTATGTTATATGGGTGTTTAGTACTGTAAATGCATTGAAGTTTGCGGTGCTTTAATTTCGCGGTAGCGGGAAAAATGACTGTTTGCGGTGGATTTAAGTTCCCGGCAGCGCCATGCACTGCCATTGGAAAATGTTCTAGGTGGTTTTAAGTTTGCACTGAAACGGCCACTGCGAAAACCCGCGAACATTAAAACACCGCGAAAGTTTCTGCATTTACAGTACCTCTTGTACAAAGATGGATGAAAGGAAGCATAGATGCAAACCTTCCTCATTTGCTACCTTTGACCTAGTTACTGCAGGGGACATCCCCG
>NC_049987.1:7491094-7498251 GCF_000003815.2 Branchiostoma floridae | reverse complement strand
GCAGTGCTTGCTTGTTGATACAAAAAGATGTATGATCATCAGTTAAGTGTTTGAACAATATACAATGATCCTCATATACAGTGTACATGTAGGTCTTCAGTTATACTAAGGAGATTAATTTAACCTCTTTGGTTAGACTGTAATGATGTAACCAACATGATAGTTGTACCTGATAGAGTTAAAGATTGAACCTCAACTGGTGACCTTAAAAATTCTTAACACGCATCTTCTACACTCCACCCATTGTCATTATCATTGCCATACTAACGTTCATCCTGCTTTTCTGCAATAACGTAACTGCTAAATGTTGAAGACACAGTCATAAATATAATGTTGAGGACACATTCAATCTCACCAGACAAATGAAAACTTCAAGGCCTGTGTGCAACAAAATTAATGACATTGGGTGGCAACAGCAAACATCTAGCTTGGGGAAAGTCGGCCTAGATTCATGTACAAGGACACATTTCTAATTGCCCAGCTCTACCACCTGTAATACCGGGCTGTTGTGTTTGGTGGTTCACCATCTACAATATCGCAGAACTGTCATATATCGCCTCAATAGCAAGAGATTTGCATTAATAGATGTTAGAATTTAGATTTTCTAACCAACTGCAGTTCACCATCTGAATGTTAGGTGGTGTCTAGTTTTTATTATGAGCAAATTTGATTACTCAATTTTGAACTTCATTTCATAATTACCACAGGCTCCCTGTGGTCACAGGTGAACAATGACTGATGACTTTGGCAGGTTTATGCACGTCATGGAAAGATTGTGTAGTTCAAAAGTTATGTTAGACCCGTAAGAAGTAATATGAAATATGTGATATAGTGAGCCCCATTATTCATTACTACACGGAGGATGCAATTATTGAATTAACATCATTTTTGGGACAGTGCTTTTATATATGGCCACTGTCAGTCAATATTGACCATGGTGAAACCCTAAATCACTGTAACCCTAAGCATTTTTGTTAGAAATAGAGTATTACAATTATAATGGACAGAGTGGATAGAACGGTAGAACATACATGTTGTAACTTTGTAGATATTAATATATTGAACAGGACTGACCATTCAGTTCTCTCAGTTGTGTTCTGGATTTCATGGCATAAGGTTGTGTTCCTATATTTGATGCACACCTGTTATAGAGGTTTTAAACATTGTAAATTGGTTTTTAATTCAGTGGCCAACACTGTGACATCCAATAAAGCTATCTTTTATCTTGTTGTGTTTTGCATCTGTGCTGTGCTTCTCACACAATGTTTAATGATTTACAATCCAACTTCTAAATTGTGTGATTAGTAGTTAATGTGTACACATATATTGGATTCAAATTAAATCACGTCATGGTCTTTGCTGTTTCAACAGTTCCAAGATGGCGGAAAAGCAGAAGTTGAAGGAACGGTACGAGTCTGGGGACCCGAGCCTGACCACCCCGGCCAAACCCACCACGGACCTGGCCGTGATGGCGGCCTGTCCCGACACTGCCGACCTCTTCAAGGAGTATGTGACCTTGGGGGTGGAGGCTGGGATGGTCGACCTGGAGGAGAAGGATGCAGTCGGGATGACAGCTCTGCACTGGGCTGTCATTTTTGAACGGGTACGGGTAGATGAATTCAACTTCACAGGGATTTTATTCAGATATAGAACGGAAATACAGTGTATGCAGTGTTTTTCTTTCATTGTTAAAACAAGGGAGAAGACTTAAGACTTTTTGCTGCAGTTTTAAGTCAATTCCATGTTCCAAGTGAATAGGTTATGGCAAAAACTCTGACCATCAAACCAAGAGTTTCAACATTTATACTATAGTACTTGCAGTTGAAACAATGACTTAACAATGTCTGCATGCACCAATTATTACTTGAAACAGTTCACTCTTTTGGTAGTAGCAAAGGCAAGTGTCCTCCATTTCAGGCTGAGGCATTTAACCAAATGTTTGTCTTGTAGCTAGAAGTGTATTTCAGATTTGCCTTACTCTTTAGTGAGTTGTGCCAACATTGTATCTCCTGATAGTAACATGCATTGGCATAATACCGGCCGTAAGACTTATACCGGCCGATAAAAAATAATGGAATTTAAAGAGATCTACACATGCAACAATAGTTATTTCTGAGGTATGCACACTTCAGACATCTAGGTGTCCAATACATCATTTACAAAGCATGGATAACAATGCATTCGAAGACAACAAGGCCAAAAGTTTTCAGTTCATTTTCGGGGCAGGCGAGCTCGTCATGGGACAAACACACTGTCACGTTCATCGCCAGATTTGTAGATAATAATCACATGTGCTCACGGCACAAGACGAGCATGATTCAACAGCAATCTTGAATTTCTTTTGGTGACCTACAACTCGTGTAAAAGTGTGAGGAACCGTTGCATTATCGCCCGGATCTACGGCTGAATGGGTCAAATTGAATGTACGCCGCCATTTTCCCGCCATTTTTAATGCTACGCCAGCAGTAAAGTTTTACATCTGCATCATAGCCGTTGTGACGGACCAAAATTAAATGAAAATTCTTGTCAGTATGCGCCCATTTTCTCATGACTTTTTGTATGCTCATGCAGGTTTTTGTTTTGTGCAACTACTAACAGGAAAGGAAGGAACAACAGAGGATGTATAAAGGTACATAGCGGCAGTTAATTGTGCCGTGTTTCGTTCGGCCGGTATTTTGTACCCCCTCCCAACCACGCGCCCGTTCGCCGTGCAATTCCGCGGTGTGTTCCAATTACGATATTATGTTTTTAGCAGGACAAGAGAGACAAAATAATATACACAGAAGAAGTGGCAAAGGTAAGCTGTAACAGCAACATGTAACTGGAGAAAATGATGCGTTGATCATTTGCCAAATTAGCATTGCTTGAGAAATTGCAGTAAACCGACCGGTATTATGCCAATGGATGTTACTACCTCATGAAAACTCAGCTATGACTTTCACACATGCCTATACTCTTCTTACCATTGCCGGCCATGAATCTTTTTTTTTAATGTCTTCCCTGTAGTGAATGTTTTTGTCAATTATGTCTGATCTGTTCTGTGCCTTCTTATATGTAGTTGGACTCTGTCAGGTTGCTGATACAGAAAGGAGCTGTTGTTGACCAAAAAGACATGCTCGGCTTCACTCCTCTTTTCTACTGCACAGGTATCTTCTGCCTCCCCAGTTGTTATACCTGTTGGTCCGCAAATGACCCATCTTTTAATTCCTCTGCGCTAAATGTTCACATTTCTTGTTGGCTTGTAGAGCTATTGTTTTTGAGTTAGCCATATGTGATTCACCAAGCATTAAATTAAATCAGTGTTGATAATTTCACTTCCAAGACATAGAAAAGATCTAAGAGATACATGCATTTGTACATGTTTGATCAATGGGAATCTTTATTTCCTAATTCAAGGACAGTATGTAAGATATAGGATGAAAACATTGATAAAGGTTAGACATCCAGGTAGTAAGATATGCCAAAAAGCAGTTGCTCAAGCAACTGGATATGATTTTGGAAACGATCAGACGTTTTAGATAGCATCCACTATCCTTCGTCTGTAATACTGACGAAAGATAGTGGAAGTGGATGCTTTCTGAAATGTCTGACTGTTTCTAAGTCATATCCAGTTACTTAAGTAACAGTTTTTTGGCATATACTCATATAGGCTGATTGTTAGGATAAATGCAGACTATTTGTACTGATTCACCTTCCTAACTGTTGTGTGATTGTGCCCAGGGAGGAAGCCCAATGTGGAGGTTGCCAGGGTGCTTATAGAGGAAGGCCATGCTGATGTCAACGCCAGGACAAACACTCTTTCCACACCACTGCATGGAGCTGCTCTACAAGGGAATCATGGTGAAATCTTCCTCCACTATTCTTACACTTCTGTATCTTAATCTGTAGTGTAGGCATCAGTCTATCTTGAAAGATTATGGTGGCAGTACTCTGGATTAAGGCAGTTTACAGCGTCTTCTGTGGCTTTGTTGGCCAATCCTCGCATGGCCATTACTGCTGCTACTACTACTAGTACTACTAGTACTACCGATATGACTGATTTGGTGTTCCACATCAGTTTACCTGCTCTGTCAATGTGTTCCAATATAATTCTTGCAGTCTCGGTTAAGTGCTGCTGTTATTTCATTGAAAAAATTTATAAACTTCCAAGTTGTCATGGAGTGGATGAGAATTTGACAACATTTTCAGACTGCCTGAAGCTGCTACTGAAGCACGGTGCCGACCCAAACATCCATGATGAGGAGGGCACCAGTTCGCTGGACCTGTGTAGGAACGACCCCACCACCAAGGCTCTGCTCTACAAGCACAGCACCCACAAGGAGTCAGCCAAGGAAAAGGCTGGTCAGTGATTAGATAGTAGAAGTAGGCATTAGTCCGTTTCGTTACTTTCGTAAGACTATAAATAGTACATTTTCTACACAATGTACTTATTGTTTGTTTTTACGCTTTGTACCTCTGAGTTCTGAGGCAAGTTTCTGCTTTTCTCCCCCATTTCAAACCCTCCTTAACTTCCTGCATTGACAGAGTTCTGTTTGCTGCAACTGCAAGTGACTCCCATGTGTTGAGGTTCATATAAAGGTCTTTCAGGTCCTGATCAGATAGTGATAATTATTATAAGTTGTGTATCATTCCTCTGTCTGACATTGGCTGAATCTTAGATACAGTGCACTTTAAATTCTTTAAGAATTGATGAAGTCTTCCTATCCCTGTAATCCCTGAACACAAAGGGCTTCTGCCCTCAGTCACTGAATAAAGAAATGTCTTGATCGGACCATTTATGAAATCCATCCAGTTGCTCAAGTAACTGTTGTCATGTGTATCCCTGTAATTTGATTTATTGAAGTCATTCAAGCTGAAAGAACATATGCTTGGAATCCTTCAATTATATCTTTTCAGGGATGAGTTACCATTTATCAAGCAACCAATGGTGATAAGACTTGTGTGACAGTATCCTTACATTTCATAATGCCTCAGACTTGTTGACTTCTGACTCAGTCCCCTTTCCAGGTTCAATAAAAGAGTGATTGATGCTGTTCATATACCTTTTGCAAATTTGAATTGGTTGAACTTGGCCCAGTGCCCAACACAATGGCTTGTTTCAATGCAGGTGTTCAGTAGAAGATTGCAGCCTAGGTTTTGAGCCAGCAGTTACATAGATTGTCTACTTGTTGAAGACTGACAGTATTTATGTCTTTACTTACAACCAAGATCTTTGCAGTCACAGCTGACTTTTGCTGACCATCTGTCACCTTCCTTGGGGAAGTTGGGGTAATACTGACTGGTCCTATTTTGCACTGCTGCTAACAATGTGGTTCCAAACAAGAAGTACTGTCCTAAAGCCCCGACACTAATCAAGAACTGGGCTTGGTTAACTTGTCCGCAAGCTCCAAATTGGCATTTTCAGCCAAAGGATGGCCAACGTTTTCAGCCGATTTTTTTAACAGCTCGTCCGTTGGGATTTTGTGTCAGTTGTGCACCAATAGATAGAAAAGGCAATAATTGAAACTTTCCGAAATGAAACATTGAGCGCTGTCAAATTTGAGCAAATTTTCAGCTAAGAATAGGGTTGACGCTCGAGTGATTTTGTATATATCTTGGTTTTAACAGGGCCCGAAATACTTTTTTCAGCCAGGTTGTCCAAGTGGCAACCTGAGTTAAAAGCCAGGTTGCGCCATCAACATTTCAGGTTGCCCTACTTTCAAGTTGTTACTTTCTTCAAATCAGCTACTTATTCCTTATCCTTTCTTCCAGTTATATGTAACTATGTAATATGTTTTATGTTATCAAAAAATAAATACAAAAGCTTTTGCACGTAGGTGGAGGAAAAGCAGTGTTCCAACTGCAAAATTTTAGGTTGCGCAGTGTGCAACCTGGGTTTGAAATTAAGTTGCGCCAAGCAAAATGAGATTGCATTTTCAAGTGGGCAAGTGGGTATTTCGAGCCCTGTTTTAAGTAAAGAACCTTGATATCCAGTAATTTTCCAACCTGATGAAATCCTTCACCAAGTGTATCCTGTGTTTGCAGGTGCCTGTTGCTCCTGGTGCCACATCCCTGGTTCCAGCCTGAAGAGATGTGCTCGCTGCCACGTCAAGTTCTACTGTAGTAAGGAGTGTCAGGCTAAAGACTGGAAGGAAGGTGGCCACAAACACGAGTGTAAAGGTGAGTCATGGTGTCCAATTCTGATGTATGGAATGACTGTGTTTGTGTGTGTGTGTCTGTGCATTTGATTGTTGTTGTCTGTTCATTCGAGTGTGTGTGTCTGTGTATTCTTGTGTGTGTGCGTGTTTGTTTGTGTGTGTGAGTGCATTCTTTGTGTGTGTGTGTGTGTGTGTGTGTTTGTGTGTATTCTTGTGTGTGTGTGTGTGTCTGCATTCGTGTTTTCATGTGTGTGTGTGTGTGGTTGTTTGGTCTCAACACCACATCAGTACATGCTACACAAGTCTTGTGTCAGTTCTTTCATTGATTGTAAATTATTCTTTGAATGTTCTCAATTTCATAACTTTTTGTGCACACAACTCATGAGATGAACATCCCCCTACAGGGTATGTTGTAGCTGTACCAATGGAGCAGGCAGTGCAGGGCATTAGTACTACTGCTAGTATTGTCAGGACAGCCCAACGTCCAACCTTCTCCATCCACCAATACAGCAGTGAGATAGGAGAAAAATGGAACCTGAAACATCTGCAGAACAAGCAGTTCATTGTCAAGGTGCAGGTGCCCATTGGTATGTATTGTTATTCCTTAATAAATGTTATTCCATAATACATTTGGGCAAGTCAAAGTCCTTCCCGCTCCTGATGGCGCATAGGGCAACACCCATCTCCGTTTCAGTAGTCCAGGGCCACACAGCTTTGTACAATCACTACAGCAGCGGGCTAGTCCACTGGTAGTGGTGTGTGTTCAACTTCCATACTCTTTCCCGAATGCTGAGTTCTGATCTAAGCAGAGAAAGCAGCTTGCGCCATTTTTAAAGTGTTTGGTATTACTCGGCTGGGGATCGAACTCACAACCTACAGATTTCAAGCCGAGCACTCTACCCACTCGGCCATAGTTACGATATGAATTTGGGCAAAGACAAGGTTTAAAACACAAAGGCAGCTCCTGCAGTCCAGTTGTTCCATATCCAGAAAACAGACTCCTGTCGCCATTCAGACCCA
>NC_049987.1:7473691-7490609 GCF_000003815.2 Branchiostoma floridae | reverse complement strand
TAAATTCTTTGTTTTTGTTCTCTGACCTCTTCATCGTTGACTTAGAATGTCAATCTACTGCATATATTTGCTCATTTTACAGCTTCTTTGTATGATTTATAGTTTGGTCATAAACTTTTTTTGGAAATGTAAGAAAATTGATGTGCATACATATAATTGAGTCTATCGCCCTAACCCCACTTCTGACTTTGTTGTCCTTGTTATTTTCCAGGAGGCGATGCTCCGGGGGAGCCTATCATGGTCTACAATGAGGACAAGACCACCCATGGCATGATCCTGTCATCACAGACAGGCGAGTTGTGTTGATGCTCGTAATACCCACTTGCACACTTGCAAATGCAAAATGTTGGCGCAACTTAATCTTATACCCAGGTAGTACAGTGTGCAATCTGAAAATTTTGCAGTTGGAACGTGCATAAGCTTTTGTACTTATTTCTTGATAAGATAAAACATATGTAACTGGAACTGTGGAAGAAAAGATAATGGATGAGTAGCTGATTTGAAGAAAGTAGTAACTTGGAAGTGGGGCACCCTGAAATGTTGATGGTGCAACCTGGTTTTTGACTTAAGTTGCTACCTCTGCAACCTGGCTGGAAAAAAGTATTGCGAGGACTGAGGTGGCGTATACAGGTGGCCATAAATTGCTTCAAAAATAAGTAGTTGTTCTTAGATCTGAGCAGAACTAGAAAAGAGTTGTATTATCCTATCAGATAGGGATGCAAAGCTGGCATCCTAACATTTGAGGGAGGTAATAGTGACTGTGTCAAACCTCTTCACATAAAAAACCCAATACACTTATTGAGAAGAGTAGGCTATTAGGGTGACTAACTGAGCATTCTATTAAAGCAAAAAAAGCATTTGCAAAGGGAGCTAATGGTGCCTCACCTCTTCTCACAAAAGAATCCAACACCTTTATTGAGAAGAGTAGGTTAGGAGTGACTTGGCTAAAAATGTGGGCTGTTACAGTGCTGTATTACACGCAGGGTTGTAGCCAGCACCTATCCTTCAGTCCTTTGAAGGAATTTTGCAGCTGGGGACTGAAAAAAAGTTTTCCCCATTCCGTCCCCAGGGACAGACAAAAATTGGTATGTAAAGATATAAAAAAAACTAAAACCCATGTGTTCATCTACCAAAACAGATGCCATTGAACGGCTTAGTCTACAAGCAAAATTTGCACCTCAAAATGCAGGATATAGTGTTTCAGAGGGTCTTGATTTAAAAATTTTCTGGGACCCAGACCCCCCAGAAATGACGCGCAATGTCACGCCATGCCTTCCGTGCTCGATAGGGTTCCCATTCAAAATCAAGGGGGCTGAAAATGATTTCAGGCTGGCTACAACCCTGATTACACTACTACTGGCTATTTGAAAAAGCGCCATGCTTCACATTCAATGCTGCAAATGTCTCAGGTGTGATTTTCAAAACCCATTCTGTTTTCCTCGTGCACTCCCAAAATGGTGTTAAACATTTGGTAGTGTGCAGTCTTTGTTTTTTTTTGTACAGTGTGTTAACAGTTAAGCAATATTTAGGCATGACTACTTTGCACATTTGTAGTGTCATACTTGAGGCATTGTACATACACATTGGGTGCCGAGCTTTGGCAGGTGGACAATATGATGACAGCCCTGCTTTGTGTGGCAGAGTGGTGCTATATTTCCAAAGCAGACGCACTATAATGATGTATACCACATCCAACCTCTGCAGTGTCAAAGGGTGAGGTTTTGATTGGGCCAAAGGCCTTCCAGTTAGGAAATAAATTTTCCCCTGGCCTTGTGTTAAAAAATACCTACAGACCTGTTCCTTGCACGGGCAAGTCCTTGGAGGAATCAGTTATGAAAGAGTAGACCTAACAAGCATGACAAGCAGCTGCTAAAGGTGAGATAACCCAATTGCCCAGCCCTCCCTGGAGACCAGCCTTCCCCAAGACCCATAACCCTGTCTGACCTAACCACAAGACTTATAGCAGGATCCTTGACCCATATACTGGATTATGCACACAGAATCTTATTCATGTGTCTTCCCTGGGCAAGCAGAGGTTCCTGGTGTTATGAATATGC
Organism: Branchiostoma floridae; assembly: GCF_000003815.2. Taxonomy (NCBI): domain Eukaryota; kingdom Metazoa; phylum Chordata; class Leptocardii; order Amphioxiformes; family Branchiostomatidae; genus Branchiostoma; species Branchiostoma floridae. The sequence continues at coordinate 7,488,552 of NC_049987.1, read as the reverse complement.
CCAGACACATCCAATTTCATGCATACCTGACTTTACTGGCACAGATTTTAGATAAGCTTGGTGTGGAAACATGTGTGCTTGTTAAAAAGTGTTGACTGGTGCATGAACAGAAGCGGTGGTGGTGAGTTAGTGTTATCATTGCTGCAGCATGTCTGATCTAAATCTAAACTTTACTACCCACACCCCTGGCAAACAGATGGGTTATATGCAGGGCTTTAGCCAGCTCGAAATTTTTTTCCGTCAGCCAATTACAATCGTCGTGAAAACCGCGAAAATTAATTAGAAGGACTGAACTGAGACCTTGAAAAACGGGTTTTAATGAGATTATCGTATGCGAAAGGGCACCGACACACATTGTCAACAATCATAACAATAGCAAAACAAACAGTGTGTGTCTTTTACGGCCGTGGATGGCGTCCCCAAGCCGCCTGTAGCTTCCACCAAGGATTTTTGTCCATCAAGGTTGACGGATTGGCTTTAAAATTTTTCCGTCAGACGCAGCAAATTTCCGTCAATTGACGGGAAAACGGACGCTGGCTAGAGCCCTGGTTATATGATCTATTCATTCAGCCAGTGATAGTGATGGAAACAATTAGAATTTTAGCATCAACAGAAGACTAGAAGAATGTGGGGTGTATCCTAAATGCTAGTGACCTAAAGGCTAAGAATATATTCTATAGTGTGTTACTTTTCAGTGTCAATGAAAATGTTCACTAATTGTTGCCTGTGTCTTGCTACATGTACTCTCCAAGCAGAGGTTGATAGGGCAAATCGTGACCTTTTTCTTATATGCCATCTTTTTCTGTCTAACCCCACCTGACAGAAAAAGACAGCTTGTATATGATGTATTATAAGAAAAGGGTCATGATTTTCCCCATCAACCTCTGCTTGGAGAGTAGCTACATGTACATGTACCCCAAGGATAGACAGTCACAGTTAGTCTCCAAGCAGATCCAAAGTGGCAGGGCAGTATCCACTTGCTGATGCCCAAAGATAGTGTTCTGCCACCACAGATCTGCTTGGAGATTAAATTCTAGCTGCCTGGTCATATGACTTGTTAAGTTGATTAGATATGGGAAATGCCTCCACAGATTGAATCATTACAAGTGTTGATTCTCTGGTTGCTACATCTTTAGAACTAAGTGTTCAGCTGTATACTATGAGATTTTGGAACTACATGTATATGTTTAGCAGCACTTTAGCTGTAGCAACCAAAGCAGGGCTGTCTCCAGCTGAATTTTTTTTTCGGCCCACAGTACTGCTGTATATGTAAGATATGTAGATATGTTTTGATTGTGCTGTATTGTTTTTTTTTCATTTTGTAGGCTATTCAGACATCAGGAGGAAGGTGGCAAGTGAAGGATGGTGGGGCTGTAAAGCCTTCTTCTGGGCAGAACTGTCTGACAAAGTGGAGGGAGGAGTCAATGTCTTCCATGGCAAGTGTGCCCCCTGGCAGCAGTGGTGAGAACTGCAGATACATGAGTCTTCTGTTCCAGTCTCCTTTTTGATGATGAGGAAAGATTTATCTTCAATGGAAGCAACTTTTTGATATGAATCAGCATTCCAAAGTAACATATGACTGTTTCCTCACCTGTTTTGACTTGGCAATACTGTAGGCTTCAACCTTTTGTTGCATCATTAATTTTGTTTCAACTTGAGTTATGTTTGACTAAGGAGCTACTACATGTATGTATGAGTTGCATATTATGGTAAAAGATGCAAGACTATGTCAAGTAGCAACCAAAATTATTAACCACAGTATATGTGAGAATACTGGTAGTTCCAGTCATGGCCAAAGATTAAGAATTTTTTTTGCTTTGTCTTACAATATAACGCTAGTTCACCTATATCCGTGGAGTAACCTATCTCCGTTGTTTTGAAGCAGGTTGCGTATGGATATCAAGTCGACGGACGATGGTTTCAAGTTGCAATATTTTCAAAATACAGCAGTTTAAAAACATGGTCCGCCTACTTCATATCCCAAATTACCCTGCTTTTATAAACAACAGATATAGGTTACCCTGCGGATGAAGGTTAAGTAGCGTTAGATAAATACCGGCAGTAAGTTACAAAAAGGAGTGACAAAGAGAAGATTTTGTTAGTTTTGATATGAGAAGTTTGTAGGCTGATTCCTCGGAGAAATCCTGCCCAGAGATGCAAAGTATTTATCATGCAAAGTATTTTTGATACAGATGTTATGGAAGTCTAAAAGTTAAGACTTATTTATTCATTTACATATATTCTCTTATTTGTTTTGTTTTTTTGCATAAGACTTACTGGAAAAAAGGAAGATAACAAATATAATCAAGGTACATTTGTACAGGTACACATTTAGGAACACCTTTGTAGTATAAGGTACATGTACACATTTAGGAACACCTTTGTAGTATACATTAGTTGTTACTTTTTTTAATCTATAATTTGATTTAATTAGTTTAATTTTATGTATTGAGATTGCAAACAATGCAATCTATAGTACATTGATAAAGTAAAAAAAGACATGACTTTTTTTTGTATCCTTATTCATTGTGGCCCAAGCACAATTAAACTATGATGACAAGCATATTCTGTTTGGCACTTTTTGTGGATGGATTTTGGAAGAAACAGCTTTAATGTTACATTTGCACCAACCTAGGCTTCATATAAGAGAAGCAGACAGATGTTTACAATGTAGATGCTCAGGAGGTGGACAACGGAGCTAAAAGAGGAGACCAAAAAAATTTCACCCGTTTTAAATGCTAACAAAATGTTTTGAGACACAAAGTTTCGTGTTCCTTCAGCAGAAAAATTAATGATTTCCAATCTGACTTGGGAACAAATACCAATGACAGCCAGGTCTGTTGTCTATTGACTCGTACAAGTAGTAGACCTACATATCACTGGAGAATGAAGCAAGGCTACCCAGAACCTCATTAAATCTTAACTACATACCTCTGTTCCTGGTCACCTCAACGATGGAGTAAACATACACACAAATGATACAGGAATACAAATGTCGGTGACATTCTTTCATGTCAAAGTAAACGTCATGGTAACTTAACGTACATGGACTCTTACACATGGCCCTTGTGCCACCTATTGTATTTCTAGAGATTTGAAAAGCTGCTTTTGACATGCTTGACGTTATTGCAATTCAATACATATCTTCACTTCACTCAAGCAGCTACTTTTACTTTCGTGTTGCCTGGTTACACCATTACTGACCTCACAAAAGCGACTTGACGCTATTCTGGATGCTATGTTGGCACGCTATAGCAGATACAAGTACATGTACCTACTGTATTCACAGGGTCATATCATTCCTAACTGTATGTGTCATGTCTGCAATATATATGTATGCTATGTATCTAACACAAATATTACAAACCATTCTGGAAGGTAATGTGTAGTAGGTGGAAACGCGTGAGACCGCTGCAGCTATCTGTCCAGATATCCACACATTGTGAAGGATTTTCCACTGGATGTTTAAGTCATGAAGGCAATCCTCGTGTTTTCTCCTCTTCATTTGAATTCTTGGTATTGGCAAACAACGTTCTTAGTTTCCACAAGGTATCCTACCTATGAAATAATTTACTTTGTCTTGTTCCGAACAATGTTCGAGGTCCCGCTACTTGTTGAGAGGGGTCCTTGTGAGGACATTCCGTGGTGCAAGTTTTGGAACGTGCGTTTGGTTTTGTGTTGTTTTTTCTTCTTCAGCGACTCTTCTGTCTTTTCCTTTATCAAAGTCTCGACCCTTCTCAGCTGCGCTTGGAGATACCTAACCTTTTCCTCGGCCTCCTCTCGGGCCTGTCGCTCTGCTTCTTCGCGGGCCTTCCTCTCAGCCTCCTCTTGGGCTTGCCTCTCAGCTTCCTCTCGGGCACGTCTCTCGGCCTCCTCCCTTGCCTTTCTCTCAGCCTCTGCCTGAGCCTTCCTTTCAGCTTCTTCCTTAGCTTTCCTCTCGGCCTCCTCCCGCGCCAGCCTTGCCTGTTCTTCGGCTCGTTGTTTGGCTTTTAGTTTCTTCATTCTTTCATCTTCTCGTCGTTTCCGTTCCCGCGCGTCTCTCTCCGCTCTCTCCCTCCTTCTTCGCTCCTCTCTTGTTTTCTTCTCTCTTTCCTTTCGCTCTCTCTCTTCCAGTTCCCTGAGTTCTCTTTCCATTCTTTCCTTCTCTTCCTGTTCATGTTTCAGTCTTTCCTCTTCTCGCTTCCTCTCTAGCTCTTGTGCCTGTCTCTTCTTTTCGATCTCAGCTTGTCTTTTGACTTCTTCCAAACGTTTAATTTCTTCTAGCTCTTTCCGTTTCTTTTCTTCCCTTCTCTTCCTTTCCTCTGCTTCTCTGCGTTCCTTTTCCTCGGCTTCCCGCCATATTCTGGCGTGTTCCCTCAGGTCGTCTGTGGTGGTCGCCTTGGTAACGCCGTTCCGCGCCTGTTGTATCCTTTGATGATAGATGTTCCTAATTTCCAGCTCCTTTTCGCGCTCACGTATTCTCAGCCTAATCTTCTCGCATTCCTCCTCCATTATCGTCACAGATTCTCTAGTTTCCCTGTGTTTTATCACCTCAGCTACATACCTCTTCCTGCCAAAGTTGGTAGCCGCCTCTATTTCATTCTCCAGGGTGGATAGTTTCTGAGTTGTCCTGAGTAACTTGTCTTCAGCACTGGCTAGCTTCCTCTGCCCTTCCTCCGTCTCCGGCAGTTGTTTCTCGATGAGCTGTTCCAAGCGGCCGAGCTCGGTGTTTGTCTCCCACAGTTGCTGGCTCTTCTCGTTGATCTCCTTCTCCAAGTCACGTCCCTTGTTCTCCTCCCTGATCTCTCCCTTCAAGTCTCTGACATCGTCTTTGTGTTGCTGCATCATCCTGGCGAAGTATTTGTCGGGCGACTCAAAATTTGTCAGAGCTGCCTTTTGTTTCTTTAATACTCCTCTCAAGAGCTCGTTCTCGTGGTCTACGTCGATTATTTTCCCCCTCAAGTACTTCACCTGGCTCTTCAAGTCCGTTATTTTCACAGCCCTCTCCTGTAGAAGGCGTTGGACGACCTCAGGTGGGTGGGTTTGGGGCCTCGGCTTGTCGGTTCGTCCCTCCTTTTTCCTAGTTTTCGGCAGCGCATACGGCTGGCGAGGTTGTCCCTTAGCACTCAGCACCTTGAAGGATTTCGTACCATCGCCAGTGGTTCCTGCGTTCCCGCCGTCGGCCGTGGCTTCGTCCTCCGACTGGTTACGTGACGCGGACGACATGCTGGAACTCTCCTCGGTGACAGTCTCGATGTAGTCTGACTGGCTGCCCGACTTCAGCTTCTGCAGTCGGAGGGACTCGGGTTTCCTCGGCGGGTTCGGCTGCGTTCCGGTCGGACGGGTTCCCAGGTATCGAACCACCCTCGGCTTCTGATGTGACGTCATTGTTCGAGTGCCCACAAGATGTTATGTCGACGTGAACAAAGTGCTAACTTTCTACTTCCACCTTTTGGCCACTTGGTATCCTTTGGGTTTGCAGGCCTACTGTCTGTCAATATCCCAGATCCAGAATTGCTTTCCACATTTTATCTGAAGTTGCCATTGGAAACCCGATGTCTCCACGCATAGCCCTCGCTGAAATAAGACAAGCAAGCAGTCAATGAAGGTCAGATATCCACTTTATCAGATACGTCAAATAGCAATTACTCAACTGGATATGATTTTGGAAAAGCATAATTTAGTTTCTTGAGTAATTGCTATTTGGCGAAGCAAGGTGTCAATTTATTCAGTGGTTACAGGAAGATTGGGAGTACTAGATTTGTTTCTTATAACTTAGTATTCTTTTATTGAAATGTTTGCCACGGTTTCGGCAAGCTGTTTTACTTCGGGTGACGCAAAGAAGGTTTTTGCAAACACACGTTCCAGCTATCACCGAATACAACAGGATTACGCTTCATATTTGGCTGAAACACTATTTGTTTTCTAGTGTAAGTCCACTCTATAAAAACTACACATAGTTTCAGTCGCATATAACCATGAAGCCAAAGCAAACATAACTTAGTTGAAAACTTGAATGAACTGCCCTCCATTTTCCGGTCGGTAACAGCGAAAAGGAAACAAACGGAACTGAAGTTGTGTTGCTAATGCCCTAAAGTGGAACGACTAAGAGCCTCTCTTCTATTGTGCCTAAAAGCACTGGCTCATAAACATTACCGTTACCAGCTCGAGTCAAGAGCCCTCTTATAGAAATTGCGAAAATTTTGCATATTTTAGGTATTTCAAAGCGAATGTGTGCGTCTGGATTTGTCCTCCATCTTTTTTGGTACGTTTGATTAGCTGTTCTTACCATGCAGTGAAAGCTAACCATCTAAATGACGACACATTCACGGATCATACTACCATCTTCTTGTTGATTTGTAAGTAAGCATTGTCGAATCGAAAAGCTTAAATTCGCTTTCTCTTGGCAGATTATGTTGCTATGATACTCCCGTATTCACACTTGAATAACATTAGTGGAATCTAACATCTTGTGTTTGCCTGCCCTGCGTACTTACTCCATTCAAACGTCACTGTAGAACGTTTACACACCTGTCTTCAACAGGCTAGCATTTTTCCAGCTCAGCCAGGCGTACTTAGAACGTGCCCCTAAACTACCAAAAAATCCGACACACAAGCTTCAACCACAGCCCGCTATTTCACACAATGCTACAATTATACCATTCTAAACGTATCGACAACTGGCATGTATTTAATGGGTAATAATGACCCACAAATCGGCCTTTTGTGTTGTTAAGGCTATGAATGGACGTACCTTGTACCATGTAATCCGATGAGAACATCGAATCGCGAAGCTACATCCTTGTTGGCCATCAGTGCCAGCCCCATAGCGAAGGTACTTTTAGTATTACCATGGTCTCCTGATATGCTTATGTAATACTAATAGTTATGTTGGAGATCTGTGCACGGCGACCACCAGCGTCGCTATCAACAAGCCACCATTTTGACTCTTCAAGTGCGGAGGTTGTGAGAGGGGTCTGGATGTATCTGGATTGTCGTCATTAACACAACATGCCTTGTTCTACGTCGATGAAAGTTAGACATCCAGGTAATAAGATACTAGCACGCAAGGTAGCATTTACTCAAGAAATGTGATAGATTTTGGAAACGGTCAGACGTTTCAGGTAACATCCACCACCTTAAAAACTTTCGTCGATGACTGTTTCCAAAATTTATCCAATCATTGACTTACGCATGACCAGTTTGAGGGACACGAAATGACATTGCACACTGTGACATTGCAGGTTATCTACGCGTTAACTTATGATTATCATATTCTGCCCAAGAAAATACTTCAAATTATCGAGCCGCCACCCTAATGGCTAGGCTACGAGAACTCCACCTCTCACCCTGGGTATTACGAACCCCCTTAAGAGCCCGTAGTTTCCGGTTCATGCCTGGTCCTCTGTGCATGAGTAAAAAGCTCTCTACCTGCTGACCCGTGTGTAGAGGGCCATGACGTGTCCCTATCCAAACACAACCTTTGTTTCGAGCTGACGGCCCGTTGTTTGATTTCGTGACGTTTCCCCAACACTACCCAGTAACAGAGAACAACGTCACCAAATCGATGATTGAGCGATTCCTGTGGACCAATAAAGACGCCTAATGCCACAATCATGGTAGATGTGCTTACCTTCAAAGGTATGCCTGACTTTGCAATTGGCAGTGAGGCTGAAAACAGCCGATAATGTTCTTACTACGTACACGTGTACAGTTCGGACAGCTTGTCAACGTTACCCGCCGTTGTCATTGCTAATGGCATTTTGGAAGGGAGACTGGGACTTGACGGAAGTTTGCATTGTATGGCTTTACAGTTTTGAAGTACGTGTATTATTGTAAGTCATCGTTAAGTGCCATATCCAATGAATTACCATTCTTCAGTTGAGTTGTTCAATGTACTAAAATACTCCCCATTGATCAGAGCGGTCCCTAACACACAAGTCGCCATGGGCCGCTGTCTCTTTTTCTTTTATTTTTGTAGACTGACATTCTAGCGCGCTTAGCTTTGCAAACGACAGACTTGAACCAGCAAGAAAATTTGCATGGCTCGGTGAAGGATGATAAACAAGCTCAAGTTTGCTAGCGCTGTTCAGTGATCCATTGTGACCCGTCTTAAGATACCTATTTTGAAAGCGCAGACTAACGTATTTATCATTATACAAGAATAACTCTGTGCCGGTGTGACAGCGATTTCGCCCCCCCTGTGATTTCGCCCCCCCCGGGGGGCGAGATCACTAGCGTTTTCGCCCCCCTTTAGCGTTTTCGCCCCCCCCCCCCCAGCAGCTGGTTACTACATATTACAGGTGCGCTACCTGGCACTATACTGCACCTGGGGAGTAATGTATATGGTGTGTTACCTGGTACCTATATGGCACCTTATTACCGTACCGTAAGATGTCATACCTCGAAAGTCGATACTATATTGTTCGGTGCAAACATAACATTGAAATGAAGAAGACAATTTTTGCAGCTGAGGTGGCATAAAAACAGTGCTACTGCGAACGTATAAATCAACACCGTCTATGGTACGGAATACGTCAGCTATATGTTTTCAATTTGTCACAGTGTTTTCTTTCTTGTGCTGGAAACATTTCCAAAGCACTAACAAAAACACACGTGAATAATAGTTTCTCATTATAAACACTATCTACGCGCAAGTTGATATAGCTGTTGCTAAATGCTACACAAACACTCAGTACCAGTCTTAAGAAACACGGGTAAATGCATCAATTCCTAAATACTAGAAAAAACAGTCATGTTGGAGGTGAAGATATCCCTTGGCCAGGTGCATATACCAAAATGTGCGTTATTCTAATTAATACCTAATATTTGCATAATCAATAGACTCCATAGAGTCCATTCCAAGACACCATGCGGATGTTTGTGGCCATTGTTTAGAAGTGATTTTAAAGTTTTGTAATTATATGTCTAGTACATTTGATACTTCAGAAATATTTGTAACACTGTTTCAACTTTATAAATATTTCCCTGGTCCTGTAAAACTTTGCAAATATTCATCGTGTTGAATTGGATACTTCTAATGGTTTCTAAATAATGATAACAGCATTCTACCATTATTTACCATTTTCTACCATTTTCTACCATTTTTTGTAAATGGTTCAGTGGGCTGGGAAGATAGCAATTCACACATCCATGCAAAGTATGGTTGGGTGTCATGCAACAATGGCCCTCCACAAAGGATCCACCATTGCCCAGCAGTGAAATCTAAAAATATACAGATACAACAATAGGGCTTACTTTTATGGGGGCAATAAACTAATTTAACCATTTGGCCAGGTTTACCATTTTTTGTAAATATTTGTAAATATGAAATAATCACACAGAGGTTTTACAATTATTGTAAATAAAGATATTTTTGTACAGTTACTTTCAAAATGTTTCTTAAATATTCAAAGGAATTCAAATGTATGAGTATTTTCTTAGTCAATTTTTTGAAAAGAATTTAATTATTGTGGCTCAGATATTCTTTTATTCAAAATAATTCAGACTAATTATAAATATCGCATAAAAACCCTCATGGTGTCTTGGAATGGACTCTAAAGACATTACATAGTTATTTTGTGGTCACTTCATGGTAGAGACTTCATATTGGAGATATATAGGTTGCTTGAGGACAGGTGAATACAATGAAATACATCTTATGTCAAGACTCAGGTATATGCAATAATTGGAATACAAGGGACCCAACCCTCCTTGTCTGAAACAAGTTCAACTATCTTATTACAATGTAACTAGAAAGGCCGGTATTTGCTTAGGAGCAAATTCAGCTATTTTCACTCCGCTCTCCCCTTTATGCATAAATGAACTTTTCCAAAATTGAACTTGAAAAATCCAATGTGAGTACTGTACGGTAATCAAACTTTTATTTCTTTATTACAACACGCACACAGCATGCTAATGTTTCACACATTAACAAAGCAAGCACCGTTTTACTTCAAGAAAAAAAAATTATGTCACAAACGGAAATTTTCTACAGATGCAACACGTTATGCGACCCTAAACGTTGGTATTACGTACCCACAGCAGACAATAGCGTGGTTATGATTAAAGTTTTCCTGCTTATTTACACAAGGCAAGGGCAATTACTGCACTTATTCAAGGTTGTCACAAGCATAACTAATCTTCATACAAGCAGACCTCTCCAAACAAACTGCACTACACTTTTAACTCTTTACCAAGATATGCTTATTAGCCGTTTTTAGCGAAGTGCAATTTAAAAAAAAATCCAATTGGATATCATGGCTGCACTGCAATTACATTATCATTACAAATACATATAAATGTATGCACATTGTATTCAGACAAAAAGGATCGCATTCTGTTTTTATACTTAGAGTTAATCAGCTAATACATTATATTGATGAACAAAGCTAATTAGCGACTGTATGTTTGCACGGAGTCTGTTTTGCATATCTAAATGTTTTGCATGCTTTTTGTCTGAAAAAAGGATGCAGCAATTGCAGTTATCATACGTCTGTTATAAACTTAACGTCCCATTTATTTTCCACATAAACTAATCGAGTTATGATTATCTAATTATTCTGATTAACTGTTTGAAGTACATGTGCATTACTAAATTCCACAGCATATACCATGACGTGGTGTCTGAAAAGTCATAAAAACTTATTCATGTCTGTCATGAAATACAATGTTTGAACTCATGGTTGGTATAATAATATCTCTAATTGTCACTTAGTTTAATAGTTACAATATTGTCCCAAATAGCCTAATCATACATAAAGCTGGTGTTTCTGTCACAGTAACACTTCTTGTACGTGACTTTGCTATCCTCTCCTTGGTGTCTGTTGATGCCACCTTTGTAGCCAGTTGACTATTGTGTTCTCTGACAGGCCAGACTTTGTGGAATTTAGTTGAGTTCGAGCACCCGACCAATAATGAATTTAGCACTGTCAAATTGACACCCTCTATCAAGGCACAACCCCACCTGTCTGCACAACAGTCCTGGTGGTGTATCCTCTTCCTCCAGTAGAAAATAGAATAGAATACAATAATTAGTATTTCCTTTGTGTAATTTCATGTACTGCCACCCAGAGTAAAAGGAAGATCCTTTTTGTTTGTTGATTAGAAAAAAAGCCACACCTGATTACATATTCTTGTACAACCAACCTGAATGGACAATTCACAACATAGTGTAACGTTTGTACTAGTAGATTTGCCCTTGAAAATCTGTACTATCATATACTACGACAAGTTACCCAAATTTGTTACTGCGTTTGTGTATTGTTGCCAATTTTAAGATAAACAGTACAATTTTTCACTTACTTTTCAACGGACTTCTTCCCGGCGACATATATGTACTCCCAGCCGCTAAGTTGAAAAACCCTTCCTCATTGGCTGTACCCGAGCTGACCAATCAGGTCATCGCGTCCGCTAAGTGTCTCGTTTTTGTTTGTTGATTAGAAAAAAAGCCACACTGATTACATATTCTTGTACAACCAACCTGAATGGACAATTCACAACATAGTGTAACGTTTGTACTAGTAGATTTGCCCTTGAAAATCTGTACTATCATATACTACGACAAGTTACCCAAATTTGTGACTGCGTTTGTGTATTGTTGCCAATTTTAAGATAAACAGTACAATTTTTCACTTACTTTTCAACGGACTTCTTCCCGGCGACATATATGTACTCCCAGCCGCTAAGTTGAAAAACCCTTCCTCATTGGCTGTACCCGAGCTGACCAATCAGGTCATCGCGTCCGCTAAGTGTCGGGCGCATATTAGTTCCCTTCTTAATTCAATTAGCCACAATGCACAGCTGCAGGTAAACAGCTTACGTCACGCGCGGAAACGTCCATAACCATATATGGTGCAACGGACGCACGTGCAAACGTGACCATATATGGTTACACGCGCGAAACGCGAGCTCGGTGAAAATATGCGTAGATACCCCGCCAAATTGGCTTTTAAATGATTTTGAAGTGACGTTTGGCCAAAAATAATACCGGGGTCCTTTTAATAAGTATCTCACGCAGTATCATACCAACTTTCAAGTCATCTGGGCGTAATACCTGGGCACGGGAGACATGAATATACAGCCGGGCCAGAAAATGACCTTAAAACATCCCTAAAATCATTGTAAAGGTATCTATCAAAAAAATGAGAAAAACGGGTCTGGGTATTGGCCCACTGTACCCTTGTGCCAAATTTCAGGCCATTTGGTCCAGGAACGACGGAGAGGAATCACTTTAAAGGTCGCGACAGGAGAAAGAAAGAAAGAAAGAAAGAAAGAAAGAAAGAAAGAAAGAAGAAACCGTATGAAAACAATATTTTCACTCGAAGCGTACCTACGGTACGCGGAGTGAAAATAATTAAACATTATGATATGATTCTACTAATTATCGGTGAAAAGTGTACAGTAGTTCTCTTCCATAGTAACGTTATATGATAGTACAGATTTTCAAGGGCAAATCTACTAGTACAAACGTTACACTATGTTGTGAATTGTCCATTCAGGTTGGTTGTACAAGAATATGTAATCAGGTGTGGCTTTTTTTCTAATCAACAAACAAAAAGGATCTTCCTTTTACTCTGGGTGGCAGTACATGAAATTACACAAAGGAAATACTAATTATTGTATTCTATTCTATTTTCTACTGGAGGAAGAGGATACACCACCAGGACTGTTGTGCAGACAGGTGGGGTTGTGCCTTGATAGAGGGTGTCAATTTGACAGTGCTAAATTCATTATTGGTCGGGTGCTCGAACTCAACTAATTCCACAAAGTCTGGCCTGTCAGAGAACACAATAGTCAACTGGCTACAAAGGTGGCATCAACAGACACCAAGGAGAGGATAGCAAAGTCACGTACAAGAAGTGTTACTGTGACAGAAACACCAGCTTTATGTATGATTAGGCTATTTGGGACAATATTGTAACTATTAAACTAAGTGACAATTAGAGATATTATTATACCAACCATGAGTTCAAACATTGTATTTCATGACAGACATGAATAAGTTTTTATGACTTTTCAGACACCACGTCATGGTATATGCTGTGTAATTTAGTAATGCACATGTACTACAAACAGTTAATCAGAATAATTAGATAATCATAAACTGATTAGTTTATGTGGAAAATAAATGGGACGTTAAGTTTATAACAGACGTATGATAACTGCAATTGCTGCATCCTTTTTTCAGACAAAAAGCATGCAAAACATTTAGATATGCAAAACAGACTCCGTGCAAACATACAGTCGCTAATTAGCTTTGTTCATCAATATAATGTATTAGCTGATTAACTCTAAGTATAAAAACAGAATGCGATCCTTTTTGTCTGAATACAATGTGCATACATTTATATGTATTTGTAATGATAATGTAATTGCAGTGCAGCCATGATATCCAATTGGATTTTTTTTAAATTGCACTTCGCTAAAAACGGCTAATAAGCATATCTTGGTAAAGAGTTAAAAGTGTAGTGCAGTTTGTTTGGAGAGGTCTGCTTGTATGAAGATTAGTTATGCTTGTGACAACCTTGAATAAGTGCAGTAATTGCCCTTGCCTTGTGTAAATAAGCAGGAAAACTTTAATCATAACCACGCTATTGTCTGCTGTGGGTACGTAATACCAACGTTTAGGGTCGCATAACGTGTTGCATCTGTAGAAAATTTCCGTTTGTGACATAATTTTTTTTTCTTGAAGTAAAACGGTGCTTGCTTTGTTAATGTGTGAAACATTAGCATGCTGTGTGCGTGTTGTAATAAAGAAATAAAAGTTTGATTACCGTACAGTACTCACATTGGATTTTTCAAGTTCAATTTTGGAAAAGTTCATTTATGCATAAAGGGGAGAGCGGAGTGAAAATAGCTGAATTTGCTCCTAAGCAAATACCGGCCTTTCTAGTTAGTAGAATTGTAAGATATACTCTGTAGTCTTTCTTTTTTCGTTGCAGTTTAAAGTTGGCCATACAAAATTGACTGTACTTTTTGTCGTGTCAATAAAGCTTGATGATACAATACTAGTACTGTCTCATCAGTCACTGCAAAGCGCAACAATATTCCATGCATGCGCTCCCACTTACCGCGGCATTCTGACGCTACGGTATCGCTTATCCAGACACTCTAAACGTGGGTAAATCAAACAAAAACTACACAATAACGACGACAAGTTACCCAAATTTGTTACTGCGTTTGTGTATTGTTGCCAATTTTAAGATAAACAGTACAATTTTTCACTTACTTTTCAACGGACTTCTTCCCGGCGACATATATGTACTCCCAGCCGCTAAGTTGAAAAACCCTTCCTCATTGGCTGTACCCGAGCTGACCAATCAGGTCATCGCGTCCGCTAAGTGTCGGGCGCATATTAGTTCCCTTCTTAATTGAATTAGCCACAATGCACAGCTGCAGGTAAACAGCTTACGTCACGCGCGGAAACGTCCATAACCATATATGGTGCAACGGACGCACGTGCAAACGTGACCATATATGGTTACACGCGCGAAACGCGAGCTCGGTGAAAATATGCGTAGATACCCCGCCAAATTGGCTTTTAAATGATTTTGAAGTGACGTTTGGCCAAAAATAATACCGGGGTCCTTTTAATAAGTATCTCACGCAGTATCATACCAACTTTCAAGTCATCTGGGCGTAATACCTGGGCACGGGAGACATGAATATACAGCCGGGCCAGAAAATGACCTTAAAACATCCCTAAAATCATTGTAAAGGTATCTATCAAAAAAATGAGAAAAACGGGTCTGGGTATTGGCCCACTGTACCCTTGTGCCAAATTTCAGGCCATTTGGTCCAGGACCGACGGAGAGGAATCACTTTAAAGGTCGCGACAGGAGAAAGAAAGAAAGAAAGAAAGAAAGAAAGAAGAAACCGTA
>NC_049987.1:7448113-7473591 GCF_000003815.2 Branchiostoma floridae | reverse complement strand
CCTTTCTCATTTTTTATTGGCAACTGATGGTGAAAGATACGCAAGCAGTATTGATAGTAACAACAATAATGTTCAAATACGAGGCTTACCTCAACAAAGTTTTGCTGTCGTCAATAATAACGCAATGTAGCAACCAAATAAACACATATTCAACAACAAAAAACATCCCTATGGCAATGATAGAATGTATTTCTCGCCCGTGAGTTCCGCGAGTATAATTTAGACAACAATAAAGTAACAACCAAAATCCCTAGTCTTGCACAAACCAGCAGCGATAAATATCATTTACTTTTTGGACTACTATGTCAACCTATACATACATGTACATTCAAGTTATGAACTTCTCAAAATGATATTTGGCATTGAGATTCAGATATTTATAAGTTTGTTTGGAAACGTTTGCACTGGCTAATTAATCTAGCCTCCGAAAATATACATACGTCTGTGATTCACATGTCTTGACTTTAGGTCCATATTACAGAGGTATAACGTGTATGGTGTTGTAAACTCTAATTGGTTATAAAACTAGATGTATTTGGCACTTGCATTACTTGGTTCTAAACTTCATTGATAACTTAATTGATAATTTCAACGTTATCAGTGTGTGCATTATTTATTAGGCTATGTTTGCATACTCTTTTATATTAGTCTTTGTCGTCATGACAAATGTAGAACGTAACGTTTAGATTAGGCACGATACTTTAGTGCAGCCAGTCATGATCTGTGTTATAAAGGAACATCGCACGATGCCCCAGTGGTGTACTCTCCAAGCAGAGGTTAGAGTCCGCCTGTTTTTGACGTTTCTTTAGGCTTTTTTATCGGGTTTCCATTTTGTACTATTTTCTTTATGTCTCGCGGCCTAACGTAAAAAAACAGCCGGAGTCTACTAGATGTTAGACTCTGTTGTTGTTAGACGGCTGTTTTTCAGTACAAAATGGAAAGCCCCATAAAACGCCTAAAAACGTCAATTAAACAGCCGGAGCCTAACTTCTGCTTGGAGAGTACCAGTGGTACGTAAAGTGTTCCCAGCTACAGCGTGTCGCGCTTGTGGCTGAAGTATTTAGTGGCGACCCTGTGACAGAATGCGGCGAGGTTGTCGTGCTGCCGGACGGCTTGCTGCAGTCGGGGGTGGCTCAGGTCAGGCGTCAGGAGTGAGTGGAGGTGGCCGAACACTAACGCGTCCAGCTCGGTGGGCCTGGTGGGGCAAAGATACATCAAAATCGTCAACAAAATCACTTTTCGTATGGAATACAAAGATAACTAAGTTGCGTACAGCTTTGTGCTTCAGAAAGACGAGCACGCCCGTTGATGTAAGTGGTGTGAAGTGGGTATTGTTAAAAAACGAAGAGAAGCGTCTATTAAAATATACTCCTTTGCCATCAGCAAGAAGCATAGTTTTTTTTTTCCAGACAGTTAATTGAATACATTTCATTTCATAAAACACAAGTTTCAGTGACAAAACGACAAGATGCTTCGACCAAAACGGTATTTATAAATCCGTTTATCTCTTCTTCCAGAATTGGCGAGGAAAGACCGGGAAGGTGGTGATTTCGACTTCCGACGACATTTGACCGATTGCTGACGTCACGTGTGCAGAAAGTCACGTGTCCAAAGCGATTGGATCAAAATGTTCTACTGACTCACCCAGCCATCTCCACACTCAGCTGAAGAAGACTGAGTGAGTCCAATTCTTTAGTTGGAAAACAGTTTATCTCTTTATAATGAATTCTACCTACTTAGATGAACTTTCATGCTAAGGCGAGACAAGCTTAACGTCTAGCCACAGATAACTTACTTGGTGCCATCATCCCTCTCCTCCTGATGTACCATAGCGAACACGTCCCTACTGCTCTGCGGGCTGTATCTGCCGTTCTGCCGAGCCGACACAGAGCCGTTGGCCGTTTTCTGGGCTCCCAAACCCTTCCCGTCGCCACCATCTTTGTTACCATCTTTATTGATGACTGAACCATTCTGCTGTGGCGTGTTGCCGTCAAACTTCTGGTCCGTCTGTGCCTTCAACTCTTTCTCCGCCTTGACGGCAGAGTTGATCTGGTTTTCCCGGCCGACACGGGACGCGTTCTCCTCTGAGGAGTTGTTCCTTTCCTCCACAGCTCCCTCTGGATTCCACCTGCCGACGATCCCGTTCTGTTGCGCGCGGCCCGGAGAGAGTCGGCGGTTCCTCCTGTTGTCTCCTTCTTGTCCTGCCTCTGCTCGATGATTGACGTGGAGACAGACTCCGTCACGATGCCGTCCACGTCCTCCTCGTAAGTCTTCTCAACGAACTCGATCTCCTCGACAGACTTCTGCTTGTCCACGTATATTTTGGGCCATCTAAGAGACAATCAAAATATGGAAATTTAACTACGACTGCAAAAACGTCGACTTATTTGACACCTGTTAGTGTATGTTCTTATTTTACCTACTATATCTGCATTAAAAAGAAAAGAATACGTAATGAAACCCATGATGGAGATGTAGACAACTGCTGTAGTAGGAGCCCAAATCTACGCTTCTTTCTGACATCAAAAGCTATTAGTATCTGCCACTGAAAAATCAAAACCCTAGAACGTCCAGTACAAAAAAACACAAATCGGAAGTTTTGCTGCAGTGCCAATGAAAGTCGCCGGTGGAAGAGCTAAACTCGACCTTGACCTCCACACGCCTATCCACGTATTACAATCCATCCAGAGGGTACCGAGCACAAGTATGCGGAAACAGACAGACACAACTAAAACAATACCTCAATGTTTCACGAAGGTAAAAGGCATGTCAAAGGGGGCTGTACGTGTGTTACAGGATGACATACCTTCGCCTTCCGCCCAGCTTGCTTTTTATCTTGTTTCCATCAGACGGCGCTTTCTGTTGGCTTTCCGACTCAGGTTCTTGTGCCTTGTCCTCAGCTTGCTGTCTCTTTAGAGGGGTCTTTGTTCCGTTGATGGCTTTGTTTGGTTGACTGAAACACACAGGGAGCACGGTTGATACAGAAGATACGTACACAACTACACATGTATGTTAGCAGTAAATATCTGCTTGGAAAACAAGAGTTATCAACCACTCCAACTTGGTGACCATATTTTCTATAACTAAATCATGCAAAAACAGGTTCATTCCATTGGAGTACCATAACAAGGGGCTAGGGGCACCAAAATTTAATAATTCTGAGGTGTAATCAACACCTACTCACAAACCAAATATCAACTTCGGACAATAAATCCAGACCTTTTCGTGCTATCACACGAACACACACAAACGCACACAACCGAAAGAATAACCTGCTTCCCGAAGTTAGGAACGAGGGAAACTTGAATATTTAGGGCACTTACTGGTGTCCAAAGAAGTAGTTACTGCTGCCGAGTCTGTTGGACAGGGCCAGGCAACAACGGTTCACCTCGTCATACACCTGACAGGAAACAAAATACTTAATGAGAACATGCTACAAAACCATAGAATCGCAGTCCTCCACGATAGTGATACCGAATTATTTCAGTACTGGTGGGTTAGTGTCGCCACAGTCGGGAATTGTGATGACAACTAGCCTCTGCCAGGCTCCACATGCCCCTAGTTGAAAATGACCAAATAGACAGATAACATGCCAGAGAAGTTTAGGCAGTCAAACGTACAGCGAGTGCTGTCTGTCTATTTGACCAAATTCTACTATTTTCCAGCGACATGTGGAGCCTAGTTGGGGCTAGTAACAACAATTATTCCCAAATAAACGAACCGATGCTAGGAGGGACTGTATCACAGGCTGAGTACCATCCCTAGCCAACCAGAATGACAACAAGGCTAACTAGGCATGCGGTCATGTGAGCAAAGTGGTTGGCGCTAGACGTTCGACCTGAAACATTCAACTCGTACCTGCTGCG
This sequence comes from Branchiostoma floridae, assembly GCF_000003815.2. Taxonomy (NCBI): domain Eukaryota; kingdom Metazoa; phylum Chordata; class Leptocardii; order Amphioxiformes; family Branchiostomatidae; genus Branchiostoma; species Branchiostoma floridae. The sequence goes on along the minus strand of NC_049987.1, from coordinate 7,469,725 downwards.
CAGTCTTGTCCCTCCAGCCCAGCGCCGTCATGATGGTCCAGACAGCCCGCTGTTTCCTCCGTGCCAACAGACTGTTCAACGGCCAGGGGTAGGGCGACCCGTAACGGGGCTTCGTCACCTGGAGGGAGTGGGAGGGGTTGGTCATGTGGGGACAAACCGTGATTTTTCGAAGGTAATGCGGATAGGGCGTCGCAGATGTCCATGATTTTGAACCTAGACTTGAACGCTCTTCTCCCTCTCTTTCTCTCTCTCTACCTCATACACACACGCACGCATACACGTCTTCTACGTGCCAAACTTTCACTGTCTGAGAAAATTTAACTTGTTCTCGGAACTAAATGTTCAAGGTGTCAGCAGTTGCGTGTAAAAAAAGTCGGCGAATTAATTGTTATACGTAATGATACCTAACAGGTGTCAGGTTTACACCGTGAAAACCGTGAACATAAAAGTACAGGAATTACTTTTGCAACATGCCCCGTCCTTGGTGCTGAACTGTGTTCAAAGAGAATCATCCAGCTTTTGAAATACATGTACTGGCGAACTGTGTTTTAGTGGAAACTGACACTCATATTACATGAAAAATTGTCCCTTGATACGTTGTACACGATTAAAGTATCATTACACGCGTCAAATGGCCAATATGTTAAGCGCCTACCTGATATGCCGTTTCTTCGTCACACCATGATGACCACAGCTGTAGAGGGATGAAAACATGTTAATCATCAATAAGGTATGTAATCCGTTTGCCTCGCATTGACATGAACATGACAATCTCAACCATGCGTCCGGCACATGTGTACCTTTTACGCCGGGGAAATTATACAGTATTAGGGTCAACGCCAAATAGCAACTACTCAAGGGGTCCTTGCATGAAAGTTCCCAGTGACGCGTCTATTACACCGGAAGATGCAGTAGACGGGTCCATTCCTTGAACAAGGTTGACGGTGTCGGCCGAAAATGTGGGATAAGTCCAATTTACTTGAAGTTTTGGTCAGCTTAAGTTTAGTTTTTCTATAGTAGTATTACGGTCACGTGTTATGTCGAATGGCAGCCTTCATGCTATCATGGCTTAGCTTTTTAAAGTTAAAACTGTTCAGTCCGGCAAGTTGACCTCCCCACTAAACACTCAGTACCCCAGATCGTACCTCTGCCGGTTTGAGAACATTCTCCACCATCGACATGTAGGCTTTCATCTCAGCCTTCTGCCACAACTCCAGATGGCTCCCCAGATTGTACTTCTGTCGAACGATTAAAAAAGCAATCATCACTTTCTTGCTCGTTTTTTTTCTCAAGCCGTATGTATTTGTCAATATGACTAAAAGAAGATGCTGTCTTTGATACATAAACTTGTGATACTACTTAGGTCGAACTTGTCAATATCTCAAATGTTCTACAAGTACTTGGCTATGCCAATGGATAAGAGATCAAATGGTGGTGTGTCGTTGGGAAAGGCACTTAACATAGCTTTTCTTACTCCGCTGGGCACCTGACTTAGGTTGGGGAGGTGCAATGAAGGATCTGTTAGGGACGCGTTCCGCCCTCCCTAGACAGCGGATACCTACCCATTGCACCTACGGCTTCGTAAACGCACTATGCGCCTACCTTTAACTGTCTTGTCAAGTATTGTCCTTGTTCTTACCTTGGCGTTGACAAACGCCATGATGGGCTCCCACTCCGCCACCAGGTGTTCCTCCGCCCGCAGGAACGGGACCTTACCTGTCGGGAAAACGGCAGGTGTGAGGGAGCGTTCATTATTTATATAGACTGGTGTATAGTAAGAGCACTAAAAAGTTTACTTTCATATTGAATTGTTGGTTTTCTGCTGTTGACATTCTAGTAGTTTGGGGCATGATTCGAGAATATTCGAATGCTGCCTGTTATGTAATTTTTCAAGACAGTGCCTTGTGAGTCAAGTAATAAAGACAAGCCAGTGAAGAAAGAATGGCCCCCTGTAACGGTATGTAAATGTGTAACTTCGCGCAATCTTGTATGTATGTATAGTATGGTTATGTACTAAAGTATAGGCACAAGCATAAAGTACAAAGCCAAAGTTGATAGTTAATGCCTTTATGGTCAATAGGAACTATACCTGTAGGCGACATATCCTCGGCATTCGTCCTCGGTGCCACTTCGAAGTCCAGGTCGTTCATGTGTAGCAGAGTCTAGTAACGTATAACATAAGGTACACAATTGTAATTTTCAAGTATCAAATCTGAAGTGATAAACCTATCCCAAAGGTGTCGTGTAGCAACATTTCGTAAAGGATGAGATCTTTGTGAGTCACATTATAGTCGATCATGGTTTACTAGTTTTGAGCTTTCACAGCATGGCCGTGTTAATTGACAACAGAAATTATAGTGTAACACAAGCAGGGCAAGACAGCACCTCCTTTTCAATAAATGGTTGACGATTGCTGTATTCTATGCACGAGCCTCTGTCACCTTTCTTCCGGTCATGCGTATAGTATGACTTATCATATATATATATATATATATATATATATATATATATACTATCGGTACTAACAACATAAAAGTAAACTTAACGTCAGTATATAATCGTCTTACTTTGACAGCCAGACAGTTGGCGTTGTCATTAAGTGTCATCTGTGAATCTACGGAAGGAAAAAAATTAAAAGAAAATAATAATAATTACATGTATAAACAAACAAAGCCAACCTGTCCCAAAGTTGAAAGTATGCAGGAATAAAAAAGAGAATTCACTTATCTCCATTTGATATTTATCTAGATCAGAGTCATCAGATTGGAGAAAGGACACTACCTGGAAGAGGCTGGTAGAGCAGCACACCGCGCGGCCATTGTGGATCGATATATGCTGCCAACATAACAAAGGAAAACTTATATTTTCAAAAAGAGTGGAATGATCATCACGTTCATAACGTATTCCCGTAACGTTGGTTTTAATCATTTCCGAAAATAGTTTCATCAGGTTGGTAGAATATAGGATATAAGAGAATTCTTTTTAACCAGGTTCACCTTCGCGGAATAGAAAGGGAACATGTTGTTTTATCTCTGTGTATCCTTCGTCTTCCCCAAACAAATAGTTCAGTGACCTGGACCAGACGACTGTCAACATAGTCCCTGGAGATGTAGCAGACACCCTGTGATGTTCGATAACATTATGTAGCAAGTGGCAGGACAGGTTTGGGGGGGTGGTAAACTTATATGCTAGAGTAAAATTAAACAGAGCATTAATTTGTCAGGGTAGACCATGGAAAGGTAAACATTATGTATTTGCTTGCAAATATTGCATTTCTAGTAAAACTATATCACTAACACAGCGTGGGTGTTGTGCTGTTAGACGTGACCGTCCGCACTGGAGCTAGCCACAGATCAGACCTGCCAGGATGTCAGACATATGTTTTCCTTTGTGTGCTTTGTGGGCGTACATGCCAATTCGGTAATTAGGTAGAGCCGCTATGTACCCAGACTGTATGCTTGAGGAATGTCAATAGGAGGCGGGGTTGGCTATAGTCTGAGTCAAGGTCAAGTTTCAAAACAAACTCTCAATCTAGACATTGGTTCACTCATGCAGGCTGGCTACCGGTCTGTGTTTTTCAGATACTCATGTGGCACCTACACGTTGTGTCGGTATGACGAGTCCTGACGTTTCGGCACTGTGGGAGCGGGTCGCCATATACTGATGGTACATGGACTGCAAATGGGCATGTTTCTTTGGTTCTCCATAGAAAGTTAGTGGCCGGTCTAGCCGTCCATATTGTATTTCACAACATCTTCATCTTGTTTATGACAATGCATCTATATCTTTTATAGTCGTTTAAGGGAACACATATGTGTGTAATGCCTCGGTTGTTTGCTACTTAATAACTGAACGTTTGGGATGAAATTGTGGGACTGCTCTTAAGTTAAGTGGTGTCTTGTGATTCGACCTTGCGACAGCACAGGGGACATGGCGTCATCCATGAGTTCTATAACTCAGTCCACTGTCCAGGTTATCCACAAGTCACAGCTCTGTTGCCAGCACTAACTGCCTGGGATAATGTTGTTCTTGTCGTTAGCCAGGACTGGTAACGTTTACTTAGTACTTACGTGCGTTGTGTGACACCGCCGCTTCGGACACGAAGGCAGGCATGATGGCAGACGACTCCTCGGCCCTCCTGCGCAGGACAGTGCCCTTAACACGGGGGGTGAACCATCAACTCACGCAGGTAGGGGTGCCGTGAACCTACACAGTAACACATCCAACTTCAACAATGAAACCAAAACATTCAGTTATAAGCTAGACGGTATTTTTACTCGCTACACGTTCGCAAGTTTTCTTCTCAACATTTTGAAGATTGTTGAGAGACTTTTGCGACAGTGTAGACCCTAATGTATGGTATTATGCACAGGACACGGGGCAGGGAAAGGCTGTAGATGCATGGCAGATGGCAAATGTGGGCGGTAAAGGTCGCAACATGAGAGGGGTAGACCCCATAACGGGGTGAATCAAAATAGACGGCGGTGCCCTTTTCCCGTCTTCCCCCCAAGGTGACTATGCAGAGGGGTAGATCGTTACTTGTAGTTTAGGGATGATAGTTTAGATTAATCTCCAAGCAGATCCTATTGTAGCATAAGATAGTATCAAAAGCTGGCAAAGAAGTGTAGCCGACCAAGGACCAATCTCCAAGCAGATCCTACGGTAGTATAAGATGATAAATAGTTCCTTCGGTAGCCAATGCACACTCCTAGGCAGGCTACAACCCTTTGATGCACAGTTTTTGATACTGTCTTATGCTACCGTAGGATCTGCTTGGATATTAGGCCTAGGGGTGTTCATTGGACACCCTAGGATCTGCTTGGACTTTAGGGTTAGATATGGTATAGTAAAAAGTAATGTATGGGATTGATTTTAAGCAATAAAATTGAATTTCATTAAGGGTGCCAGGAACCTGAAAAAGGAGATGGAGAATTCACTACAAATCAATGATCAATCTACATATAAGTTATACCTGTAGGACATTTTGGTGAAATTGCCCGTACGAAGTTTGTATTTATCAAAAGGCGCTAGCAAGCCCCTAATAGAAAAAAAAGGAAGAGGAACCTTTTTACCAACTCATCCATAGAAAACACATTTTCACTTTGAAGATGTCAGAGCTGATATGTTGCTAAACTGAGACTAACAATACCGTCACGCCAGTATTAGCAGTGGGAATGGATCAGGTAAAAAGAGCGAATTATGACTAACCTTCACCGTTATTCAACTGCACCAAAACTTTCTTGTTAGACCTGTTAAGACCCAGAGAATATTTCTTAAGACATATTCTATTTTGATAAATACAAACAAGTGCTGTCAACGCGATTGTGATGTCACAGAGGTTTTGTGAACGCCGTACGTCCATTGTTCGATCATATTGGGACGTCGCCAAAACTTTTAAGTTTGTTTGAACATTTTAATGTTATATTGTGCAATTGTCAGTGAGAAATGCTCCCCATACATTTTATTAATCAGTTTTCACTTTTCTTTGTTAGAAACTTTCTTTCCTCAAAGTTCTTGTCGACGTCTGAAAACGCGCTGAAATTTGAAGCCTGTGACGTCACCGCACCAGCCTCGCTTTGACCAATACAGGAAGTGAGAGACGCGATCGTCCATTTTGGGGTTAGGGCAAGCCGATTACAATCCGCCAGACATCGGAGCCATCGGCGACACTTCAAGCTCGATTCTCAGCTCGTGCCGGTCTGCAGGCTTTGCTGCGGCTTCTCTCCGTAATCTATGACGAAGAAGATGGTGATCAAGGTCTATATAACTGGCGTTTCCGCCTCAACTCAGGTAGGATGTTGGGAGGGGCTTCTGCTAGAAACTTCCGCATACATGTACTATTAAACAAGGATTTGGTATAGCCTATGACTGTATTGGATTAGCTCGTATGAAATGCAGTTGCAATACTCGCAACAGCAATATGGCTTATATGTTTTAATTAGGCTTTTATTTGATTGCATTTATTGGTAAACAAACCCGTCAGGTCATGATTTGAAAGTAAGTGACCTGTGTCAAGTTTTTGGAACAGGATATTTCTGTCGCCCCCCTCCCCCTCCCTTGCGAGCAATGAGACTGGATCGGAATGGCAATTATTTGCATGTACCACAGATCGTAGCCGTGCTTCGTTTATCTTTCCAGATCAAATATAATCACGGACAAGATGCGTGTAAATTGTACGTTATCTGTCAGACGTTATATGGACCCTTCGCATATTTTGTAAACAAACCGATCTTGTCCCATAAAACGTAGCTTTCTGGTATTCCTCTCTAGTCAGGTTGCCTATGGTCTCAAGTACCCATCTTACAGAAGCCCAAGGGACCAGAAACAGTGGAAGATTGCACGATAAGCTAGCACAGAAAAATAGAACAGGGCCATATTAGTCCACAGAGGAAGTCTAACGTCTGAAGTGATCCAAACCTTACTTCCGTCAGCTGTGAGGCAGGATTTCGCTAGAGATTGGGTCATAAAATCCCTTCAGATGTTAACATTTCAATGTATTTTCCACAATTTTAGAATACTATCAACAGCAGTATTTCTGTGGTGTTGGCATCACAAAAACATTGTTCGTGTACCTGCTACAATTGTCGCTCAATTAAGTTCTTCATGTGTTGATAATTACGCACCATTGCACATATCCCAGTGTATGCTCTGTGCTAGAGATTGGCTTATCAAATCTCTGCAGACGTTAACATTTCAATGTATATTTCGCAGATTTAGAATGATACCAACAGCAGTACTCCTGTGGTGTTGGCATCACAAAAACATTGCTCATGTGTTGATAGATACACTCCATCGCACATACTTCCCAGTGTATGCTCTGCCCTTAGGTTTCCCATTGTTGCAGGTAATCAGCGTCTGTTCTTCCTGAGACCCCATCATTACAGCCATTACTGGAACAAAAGATGTTTTGGTTGCTGACGTCACCTCTTAACCTTCTCAGTCATGTGGGGATCACAAGTGTAAACATTGAGAGTCCAGAGACCATACTTCCTTTTTGTCCAAATGCAAAAACAACAGTTTTCACTGCTCAGGTATCTGTCTTGGCTGTCTGGCTCTGTTTGTGGTGTATTTTCTAAATGAAAGACTCCAGAGGTCTGAACCTGTTGTATAAATGTTAAACTGCCATCTGGATAGTACACTTGCTTTGTATGTTGTAGGCATGTAGCAGGGTGCAAAACAATTTTGTCATTCATTGTCTAGACATGTAGGCGGAGAATGTGGACCAAATCCTGTTCTTCCAACCATCTTGTAATAACATGCTCTCCAAGCAGACGTTAAGGCCTGGCTTGTTTAGAGCCTCTTTTTTTTCATTGCACTTTCCAGTTTATCACTCATCAGTTTTTCCTCTTTATCCACTGTTTGGCTGGGGTTAAGCAAAAACAAGCCCAAACAAAATAGAATTTAGAAAACCTAATAAAATTGCCCCAAAAGAAGCTGTAGCCTAACCTCTGCTTGGAGAGTAATAATGACATTAGAATCAGGAAGAAAAGTTGTTAGGCAGCCATGTAGGAAGACAATACTGTGAGAAATGTGTGGAATTTCTTTAGGTCCTCTTAATTTGTCAGTTGTTTATTCAGCACAAAGTATGTGGCAAAACATGCATAATTTTCAGCATTCTTTTATACCCAAGCCACCACATATATTTCAATGTTCATTGGAACAACTACAGGAAAGTGAACTAAACGTTGGAGTAACATGATAGTCAAAGGTTAGACTACATGTTAACTGCTAAACTGCAATGCAGGCAGTGTAATAGTAGTAGTAAAACTAAGTAAGAGGATTTGTCCTGAGGCACCTGTCATGATGAATTGGTCCCCACATCCCCACTCAAGTCATCAAACACTGTTGTCTGCATGTCACTTACTGCTGCTCCTTTATTATCTGCAAGTTACATCCCCTCCCAGGCGTGTCCTACAAAGTTAATGGAAATCATCACAGTTGTAATCCCACTAAAAGTGGTACATTCTCTCTGAGCTTGGTATTAAAGAAAATCAATTTAATAGATTACTTCTGGCCATATCATGAGGTAGCTATAGATGGTGTCGTTTAGCTTGTGTAATTACCAGAAGTTTGAAAGTAAACATGTTGTGTTGTGACTTTAAATAATTATTTACAGATATATTTGGATTCATATTGAGTTTACAGAGGTACACTCAGTGGATTTGGACAATGCTGATTTCAAAATTTGTAGCAGTAATTGAGCTTGACAGTTTACTGATAATGTCCTTTTGCATCCTTTGTTGTATTGCTCCAGCATCAATATGTGGTATAATTGCATAACACTCTAATGAGGTGATTGAGTAAAATGCATGAGAATTGCTTCAGACGAGCTTTCAGTTCAAGTCCATGGAAATGAGAGGAAAATAATTGGATGTTTCCAGTGTTTCAAGGTGCAATGGAAAATATTGAAACTGTTGAAATTTTCTCAGTGGCTCTCTCTCTCTATATATAAATGTTCATGGCTTTTGCTGTAAAGCTGAAAACTTGAAACTACCATCAGCGTGAAAATATACATGTACTTGTTCTGTTTTCTGTCTGCCTACCCCCTTGTATTATGACTGGGAAGAAACATTCACGTCTCCTGTCAACTTTAAAATTGTTAAGCCTAATGAGATGTTGACGTGTTGTTTAACTGGTTTGTTTTTGTTCAACAGTTAAGGAAGCACCAGCAGGATGTGCTCGACATCATAGGAGGGATGAAAATCGAACATGAGATGATCGACGTGTCTATCGATGACGACGCCAGACAGTTCATGTGGACAAACAGCAAACAGCCTGAGAAGGGAAAACCTCTCCCTCCCCAGATCTTCAATGGAGAAGAGTACTGTGGGGTAGGTACACTGTACATGTAGTATTCTTGAAGTTGCCATGTAACCCGAAAAGATTGATTGATTCATTGATGAAGTGGTCATGGCTGCACTTTTCACTTCAAACCAGTGCTGTCTCCATTTGCTTCAGTCCCACTCATTGTTTGTGATTCCATCTTGTTATTTTACATTTTTAAATCTGTCATTTTGGCTAAGGAAGTACATTTTCATCAATGTATTGCAGTGTTCGAAATACCCATCTGCAATCTGCAATTTGCAGAAGGATTTTCAAGATTGCAGAAGAAAAATTAAACAATCTGCAATTTTGCAGATTGAAAAAAAATCAGGATTGGGATTCAATGGTTGTTATATGTTAGCAAACTAGTGGCATTCTCACCCCTACAAGACAACATTAGCTCCTGTGTGTTGTCTTGACTTGGTCTTGCTTTTGTTTTCTATTGGTCTATCTAAAAATTGTCTTCACCTCCTTTACATATCAATTCATAGTTAGGGTATGAAACCTGTTTTCTAATTGCAGAAGAAAATTTTGACAATCCGCAATATTGCAGAACGCCGAAAAAATGTATTTTGACCACTGTATTATCATGAAGTTGATTGAAGTTTTTTTTGTATAGGCAGGGTAAAAAATTTTTCCTGTCCCAACTTCCGTCCTGGGATGGAGGGATGGGCTCTGGAGTCAGTCCAACTTCAAACCCTTCAGAGAACCACAGAAATGGAGCCAACGTTCAAAATTCTTCACTAGAACCAAATCTAGATCAAACTCAGTGTGGCCTGACCAAAAACAGCTGTCTTTTCTCCAGTCCACTTCACGTTGTTGTGATAAGAAATCTATAATGTGTTGTGGGGCAATTACATGGGAAAAGGCGGCAAGCACCTGGAACCTTCTTGAGGAATTTGTTTGTAATCGTAATGAAAGGCTATTATGAATTATTGACCAAAAAATGCTGTACATGTTTGAAAGAAGAAAATGATATGTCGGGATATTTAGTAGAAATGCTGATGGGAAAATAAAATGTACTTTTTTTGTAAAAATTAATAGAGTCAATTCCAAGGCACCGAGATGGTTTTGAAATAATATTTGTAATAAGTTTGAACTATTTTGAGTAAAAGAACATTTCAGTCACTAAAGTTTGAAATTGTTCAAACATTTCAAAATGAAAGTTTAAACATGTTTAAACCTTTTTATATTTGTTGGAACATTTGGGAAAGTAATGATATAATTATCTCTTTATTTAGAACAATTTTCAAACATCTATGTGTTTTTGTTACTGTTCCAACATGTTCCAACATTTTGTGTCATTTTTTTCCCTCCATAAAAACTTTTATTGACCCCATAAACAAAGCTGCTAAGCTTGGTCCTTTGTTTGGCTCTTGTATTTTTAGACCATTTCTTTAGTATACACTGGTGAGTCTTTTGTGAGAAGGTGGCAGACAGACATAATTTCCTGCACTTGGCAGGGATGTGTGAATTGCCCTCTTCCCAGCCCACTGACCCAGTTTCATCATATTGTTTCCATGTTCGAACCTGTGATCACAAATGATGCATCTATGTTGGAACAGTTTAGAAAGTAACAGAAATAATGCATTTGATGTTAGAAATGTTTCTAACATGTTTGAATACTATAGAAATATTTAGAACGTCACATAGATGTTATAAATAGTTCTAAACAGTTACTTATCACAGTTAGATTGTTACAAAGATTTCCAAAATGTTGGAACAAAAGGCAAGGAACACCCTCTCGGTAATATGGAATCGACTCTAAGGCATTGCTAAATATTCAAGATACAAGGTATTGTACTCTGTTGTCATTGCCACTTCTGATCCAAAGTACAAGTGCATGAGTTGCAGTGCATTACAGTAATACGGTGCATTGCAGCGTATTATGGAGACATTGCCAAAGATGGTAGTGTATTTCTTCTTGGCTTGTAGTCCCCGAGGAGGCCAGTCATCTCCCATGGTGCCCAGTTGTCTGCTAATGGTCCCAGATGGGTGCTGATATTGGCTGCCTGCCCTATCAGTTTTTCCATGGATTTAAAAAAAATGAGTGAAAAGAGAAAAGGCACAGCAGGCAGTCAAAACGGTAGAGAGTTCTTTGATTTTAGACAGGACAGGATTTCCAGTCGCATGATTTTCATCAATTTGTCATGTAGTGCCTATATTTGTACTATTCTAAAATATTGAAGTCAGTTATTCCCAGACGCAGGTAATTCCATTGGCATGGATTACGAATGGCTAAATGGTGATAAACAGGGCTTAAGCCCAATGGAACCTGTCCTTAGGGAGGGATGATGTCATAATCATAAAGGAGGAAGATGACATCACAGGTTAAAGGTCGTGGCATTGCTCTGACTCATGAGTGGAAGATATGTAAAATACTACATTTGGAATTGTTACCTCTTCTCTATGTGATAACATTTTAATATGGAAGATTGGGTAATGCTGAAGAAAAGAAGAAAAGATAGCCCAGAAAACAATATTATGATATAATCTGATACAGTCATACATATTTTGCCAACCTTTCCACACAAGTCCTTGTCCACTTCCATGTCAATTATATATATATAGTAAAAAAACGGAATGTCCTGAGTTGTAACATCGTAGATAAACAGATACTTGTAAAGTGATAGTGAAATTGCTTGTTTGAAATGATTTGTGATGAACAATTTAACAGTAGTAGCCTCAGGAAATGCTGTTTTTTTTTCAGATAATTTTTATCGATTTTCAAAGAAAAGGAACAAAACACATGCATGGCACACAAATAAAAAACACAAAGGCACACATGAGTAACCACATACATGATAAATAAAACAAAGTGAATGTAATCAAAATGCTGTTGTTTGATTTCTGCAGGGTTGGGAAGAGTTTGAGGTGGCCAAGGAGAACGAACAGGTCTACGACTTCCTGAAACTAGACAAACCTGCAGGAGAGAAGATCAAGTTTAGAGGAGAGGGGGAGGAGGAAGAAGAGGAAGAAAAGAAAGATGAAGAAGAAGAAGAAAAGGCACCAGAGAATGAGGCCCCAGCTGCAGAGGAGGAAGAGACAAAGGAGGAAGAGACAAAGGAGGAAGAGGAACCAACAGAAGAGGAACCAACGGAAGAGGAATAGACCTGTTAGCTATGCGTTACTTCAGGCCTCGTCCACACAAACGCTGCCATCCCATAAGGTCCAACCCAGCTGTCCTCACAAAGCAGTAACAATACTCACATTGCAAAGTGTCTAGGAAAGGGGGTTTGCAATAGTTTGTCTTGCCAACGCAACGGAGGCACCCATTCTGTTAATGGCATTAGTATATACGTGTTGTTCACAAATTTCACACATAGAACTTACAGTTACACAAGTCCTATGTGTGAAGGTTGTAAACAACACATGTGAATTTGTGAACAACACATGTTGTTTGAAACTGTACTGCCCTGATGAAGGTGTTACCTGTGTAGGATGGCAGCGTGTTGGGATAAGGGATTGATGTAGAGGGGCCTTCTTGCCAAACACCTTGGAGTACCACATCTCAGCAAGATGTGGCTATTTGTCTAATCAAAAGTTGGATAATCATGTAAGGCAGTCAAGTAGCGGTAAATATAGGGGCCTTCTTTAGGATTGTTGCTAGTCTGTACACTTTTAATTTGCTGAATGCGCACTTCAACAAGTTTTATTTTAGTTTCTCTGTTCGTTCGTTGAAGAGAATTCTGAAGAAATTTTATATCTGTGTTATATGATCAGCTTCAAATGACATCTTATAGAATCTATTGGGAAACAAAAGTGAGGAGACCATAGATACTTTTACAGAAATTATTTGGTTTGGGAAATTTTTTTACTCAGTGAAAGTAACACTGCGGTCAAGGTCATTCTTTGTTCCTCTTGCTACACTTGGAATGAAGCCACCAAATAGAAAAGATTTTTGTTTCAGGAATTCTTTCGTGAACCTCCTAAATTTGTCATTTTAGATATCTTTGTGTCACAATTCCTTGATTGCTTTCTGTTTGACCACTGGAACTGTGGATACACCTTTGCTATGAGTAATGTTAGAAAGGGCAACATGACAATAAATAAAAAAGTGGCAATAACACCGGACCAAGTTCTCCCACAAGATGATCCTACAGAAACTGATATGTAAGCAGCTTTTTTTAAAAATCTGTGAATCTATATACTGTATGTGCCAATTGACCTTAAAAGGACAAAGCTGTTAGAAAATGCGCCAGTCTTTTTTCATTGGGTAGTCTATTTGCTGATACATGTAACTGCTGTATACACCATGTATGGATACATGCTCTGCTGTACGTTACTCAAGGTCCAACAGTCATGATTATATAATAATCATTTATTGGTGCTCGCAAAGCCCTGCACAACACAGCAGGTTTTGCTAGTAGTCTGTTCTATAATACAGAGAGTAGGCAGCAAAATGAACTGTTTACAAATCCTTGTATTTCCTGATGTATTACTCAAAGTTTGTATAGTAAAAACTTCCTTTTTAATTTTAATGATAGACGTGATGGTTTAAGGGAAATTTCCAGCCAAATGTATCCTTTTGTAATTTTCAAGAACCTTGAAAATAAGTTAGAACCAAAGTTTTGCGGCTGTCAAACTTAATAGTTTTGATTTTTCCAACTCAGACCAGATTTAGGAATGAAAAATACTGTTACTGAAGTCCCCCTGTAAACTATGTAAAATGTAGAGGTTTGAAGTGCAGAAAGTTGCTGTGTTAAAAAGTTCATGTAGCAGAGATGAGTGTTTGTAGCAGATGTCAGTCGAGCCAAGCGATTTTGTATGTAAAGTGTAGCACTATCATACTTCTCTGCAATGCCTGCCAATCGAATACATATATTGAGGCAATATATACAACAAATGTTGGTAGTTATTTTTCAGGCTGGCCATATACTATTAGCCTAGTCGTGTGGCCGTGAAAAAAGGGTTGTGAAAACATCTCAGTTTGATTTATGTGCAGGAAAATTATATTCATTATTAATAATAAAAAAGTTTAAAAATCTATAATCATTTGTCCAACCTTGAGTTGTCATTGTTCGACAGAATTTGCTTTTTGGTACTTACACTTGGATAAATACAAGGGAGGATTGTATGTTGGGCAGAGGCTATACTAGGGGACATGCCAACACCCAATGATTATACCTGCAACGGATTATAAATTAATCAGTGTATGTTTGTTTGGGGGGGGGGGGGGGCTGGCTGGAGGGGGCAAGCAGTTGCAGCCATCGTTTCATATAGACTGGGGACACTATAATCTTCTCCGCCAGCGGAGTGGTGCATTGTCTCAATCCTTCACAGAGACTGGTGTTGTGCTGTCCAGATTTTCGGTAAGTCCAACTTTCTTACCGTTAGAAATTACAGATGAATCAGACAATGTAAGGCCATTTAGAAAGAAACCTCGAGCAAATTTAAAGACGCCAAAAACATTTCCCTTAGCGTAGGTACAACTAAAGGTAACGCTAGAAGGAAGGTTGAGCATAGTGTGTGCTTTAAACCGGATTTGAAGTCTCCTCTTGTCCTCTTATTTATGAGTCAGAGTAACAGTCGCAAAGCTGGCAAAGAGAAAACACAGCACATGTTGGCTATAGATACGAGAAAATAAAGGGGACCGGGAAGAGTAAAGTAGCTAGTCTTGTAGATTAAAAAAGACTGTTTTAGAATGCTGAACGTTACCAGTTTTACTCATTTTACGGTTTATCTACCCTCCAAGCAGAGGTTGGTGGGGAAAATTGTGACCCTTTTATCATAACGTTATGTTTGGTTTTATGTCGGCAGAACGGGACAGAAAGCGTTCCATATGACAAAAAGGTAAAAAAAAAACCTTCCCCGTCAACCTCAGCTTGGAGAATACCGGGTTTATCCACTACCGTTATTAAAGTCAGTATGACGTACAGACCGGTGCTCGAGCGTTTAAATCACATATATAAATATCTTATAATTTTACCTTATCGAATAATTAGTTTTTGAAGACATGTCTGATTAAAATGTATATAGAGGAGTCTGGGCACTGAGGTGTCATGAACTCTGAGGCACAAACGGAGCTGTCCATAAAGATCACGTGCGCACAAACGTAACAAAACCTGGGACTCGCAAAAATGGCGCGAACTCGCACCAGTCATTCCCAGATCGTAGTCTTTTTCTCGTAGTCTTGTGCCTTGTGCCTGGAAAAAAGTGGTAGGTCACATCATTAATCAAAGCTGCTCTATTTGTCACAACAATATCCATTTCTTTGAGAAACTGTAGTACAACAAAGAAGGCAATGCATTAAATACGATATATAAATTGATTTGAGCGCATTGGTGGCAGATTGTTGTTTTGATCAACAGACGCTGTTTGTTTAAGGTCCGATATATTTTCTTCTGATGCAACCAGTCAACATGAAATAAGTTAGAGGACATACAGTAGAGTAGCAAACCAGTCTATACAACCAGTCTATATGCTGCAGGTATCTCCGTGTCATTTTGCGATCTGATGTCCAAATTTTTATCATAACCGGATGAACATTGGAAGAAAATATGTAAGTAATATTCGGAAGTCGGATGGTGTCCATATACGTTTTTAACCTACTCATTACGTAGAAAAAGTAATGTGTACAAGAATATAGGTGGCGCTTCCAAGGGAAGCCACGGTGCTGCATGGCCTCCTCGCGCGGTATCTAAAAACCCATCATTTTCATGTCACACGATGTTTCTATAAGCCTTAAACGTTGTTCTAAATATGTGTGAAGATGTCCGGACCTGTCCTGAAAAGTAGCTACTATCTTTAAGCCCAATGTCTCGTCTATTTTCACATTTTTATAAGTTTAGAGTATAAACCCCATCAGAGCCTAATCTGCAGTACCGCTCCCGGCCGCGACCGCGAAAGTGACTAAGACGACCGTCAAATTGCCAAATTTCGGTCTTTTCGGGAATGGGGAAATGGCGAAAGGCTCGCAAAGGGGTATTGATTTTTAAGGCTTATTTGACCTTGATTCCGTAGATTCGACAATTTGAAGTAATAACTGACAATAATTAAGACATTTCACAAACAAACCAACTTGACATTGAGTCATAAGTTTGCATTGTATAAGTGGTATAAGTGTAATTACGTAAATTGTCTCCCCCGAAGGGCTACTGCATCCAAACTTCAATGCTAATTTGTGAAACAATTGACATTGAGCTAATCAATGTAACTGTGCTTGCTTGTTCGTCCTGGAATCGTCCACTTTCTTGTAAATGTTGCAATTAAAAGTTGTGACTATTCATCAGTGCAGTATGAATTTAGGCGCCAGAGGGAGCCGCCTGATACTTAAGTACATTGTACTTATTTAAACCACAGCGTGTCATCCATAAGAGAAATCTTTTCAAACAAAACGATCTGCCTGAAAGATTATGTCGATAAGCTGTCTCCTGAAACAGAAAACCTACCTGCTGATGAAAGATCAATGATTTATTGTCAATCACATATTTGTTTTCAGTTATCTGTATAACCTTTGTAATTACCTGGATTTAGACTAGGCAGCTTACGTCTGTTTTGGGGTTCTCAATGACGTCATAAAAATCGAGTCCTGGGTTTAATGAACAGAAAATACTGTGGTAGCATAATTTGTCAAATTTGATTGGATTTTAACTTAAAATTGTTAATATGTGCTATACTGTGCTGGTATATAAGAATGATTTATCAGTGTAGTTCAGAGGCTCTTGTTGCACACTAGCTGAGGCAACTTGGCTCTGAAAAACATATTTAGTTGTAGGAAAGCACTACAAGTAAATACGTTTTTCAGAACCCAGTTACCTCAGCTAGTTGCACACCAGGTATTGGTTTGGTTCAATTATCAGACTGGCCTATTTTGTATGTTGTTACTTTCAACCCACAAATGAAAGTTACATGTGCAGTACTTTGTATCAATGTCGCTTGTAACAACAAACTCCTTTCAGATATTTGGTCAACGTAACCCATTTGGGACTGGCACGTGAAGTGTACGCCTGGATTGGCTGATTATTTAGTAGCTGATTTGTCCTGTGGCTAGTCTGTGTGATACAAACTCTGCTGGCTGTAACTGGTCCCGCCCCTTCTGGTTAATCGGGCTGCTATAAGCAAGATTTAATCAGGCTATCTTGTGGCTTGGAGCTTCTCTTTCTGGGAACTGTGTCTGTAACAACTGGGTTCTGTGTTAATAATTTACTTCTTGTAGAACATGTACCTTAAATACTTCACGATTCCATCTCTCCCGGCTTTGCTGCATCATACGTTATCCCTGCCCTTAATGCAAGGTTTCACATCGACTTGAAAACCATATTGACATTGTTGAAGTAATATAATTGTATGTATTTCTGTCCCCATCCCACCACAAGTCTTTACACTACTTCTGCAAGCCACCCCTTTCACTTGTAGTCCAGACACCAAAAGGGTAAAATTATGATGTGATGATCAGAAATTAACGCTACATCTACATGTATTCTTGTAGTTCTGTCCCCAACTAATAGGTGGCCTCATTACTTGACATGAAAACTTGTAAGGTAAAAGTGTGACATGGGACATAATGTGTAGTTCCATTAATTTATTTGTTCCTCTGTCAGGAAGTAAATAATGCACTATTAAATCTATAAGACTTAAGGCACTATCAACTATGCTGAAATGATTCTGTCACGTAATGTTAAATAAAAAATGCTTTCTCTAATTGCAATTGCTATCATTGTAATAATCTTCTCACCTCACTTGTGTCCATAAACTGAGGACAACATAAAAGTTCATACACACACACACAATCCTGTACAGTGTCAAAGGGTTTTATTGAAGCATTTGCCACCTGTACATTGCAGGCATGGAGGGACATGTTTCTTGTTAAGTCATCAACACAACAAGTCCCAGACTGGTCACAGACTTGGTAGTAGCAGATGCTAGTGGCCATGACATTACACAGGGATGGGTTGTACTCTAGTGTTGTAGAATCATAACATTCACTTTGACATTATTGCTTCGTATCTCTCTATAATGTTATAAAGATCATGGCCATCTGACCATAACATTGATGATGTTGGCAGACAATCTTTTCAATGCTTTAAAGTCTACAGCCATTCCCCCCATTTCTAATATCCTTGTACAAAGTGTGAAAGGTGTTACACTGGAGATATCAAGCCAGGCAAGGCTGACATTGGCATATTGTGACTGGTTGAACGAATGCTCTTTTGAATCCACCATAAGGAACACAGTAAAATTTGTCCTCACAGTGTTTGCAGAAGCAGACAAATTTGTACAGGTCATACAACATTATCCCTCCATGCAACATGATGTTACAAAATGTTAGAAAAATAGATGGTAGTGGCATGATGGTACAGCATGGTTCTTAACAATATCTGATATATTCTCTACCATACATATGCACGATACTCCAACTGATGCTAGTTGTCCTATACTAGCAGCCGACTATGGCTACACTGGTGGTGCATTACAATTTCAGTGGGTGCTGTGGACATACAATAGACACTGTATTTTCCTCTGCATTTTCAATAATCTTTTCTGTAACACTCTTGGTACAAGGTGCTTGATAAATTCCCTACCCTTGAGAGATTTGAAAAGCAGCTTAAGTCTATAACTATGCTCTGCTGCAGGATATCCTATACTTCTGTTGCATAGCATCTCCCATTACTAGTTAGTATATTGAATTTCATATATATACACATACACACATATCAACGCTGACAGATATACTTATAGTGGAACTTTAGCCTATGCAAATTATGTCTCTGCCTTCATATACATTGCCATTCACTTATACAGCGACAAAATTTCTTGATTGAAATGGGGAGAATAGTTCAAAAAGGTTTCCCCTCATTTGTTTTCTCTCAGTTATTTGCTAGAAAAATACTCTGCCATTCTCTTGGACCTTAGAAAGGAAGGCACGTTATGGCACTGAACATAGGGGTACATTTAATACAATGTCTCACAAGCAGGAATAAATACTGAACAGGCAAGTTGGAATAAATAGTGTTTGCAGCTGATTGCCAGCTCTAAGCTGGACCATTCCTAGATAGAAAAAGCCTGTACATGACAGACTGGGTGTCATGTACAGATGGTCAACTTTTCTAACGCTGTCTTGTACCTCATTTTTCTGGAATGGCCCTTGGCCGTGGCTGGCAAGACTTATTACACAAAGTTAACTGGTGAGCTTCTGTATGTTACAGGCATCGTTATGTTTACATGTAGTCCAGTTTACAGTTCTGTATAATAGTAGTGGAACAGATAAGTTAATTGGACAATGGTACAGAATGCTATGTTACAGTATATCTGCTGAGAGTACTCGATGAAACTGGACATTGTGAGGCAGTCATGCTTTCTTTATATCTTTTTTCTGTATCCAGATTTCTGACATTGTTGTCAGGATATTTAACAGCACCAAATGACATTTCCCATGAGTTTTACACTGTCTGTCATATCTACAAAATGTACAAAATGGTCTGCATGGCCACCTTCTCACTGGCTCTTTACACAATGTCCAAAAGGATTTGTTGGGACAGAACTGTTGAACCCAATCTTATGCCTGTACATGTCTGTTGTTTTTCAGTAGATTGTTTTTTCCACTTCAAAGAAGCAGATCATTCTCTGCCATGCAGTTCCCTTTGTGACTACTCTGCTAACAGTTGTTATCTGGCAAGAAGCTCTGGAAACGTGTAAAACATCTAACCACAACAAAGATAGACCTTAGCAAACATTTCAGTCTTTTGTCATTGTTATTGCTTGCACTTACAGTGTTTTACACTGAAGGAGGCTTCAACAGTAAAATGGTCTGACACTCAGGTTTCATAGAAAAACTGGTCCATGATTGGCCTGTGACAAATGTACATCATGTAAACCAATGTTTCCTAGGGTACATACATTTGTATGCTTTAGTAAGACGATGGTGTGAATTGTATGAGGCTGGTTTATAAGAAAAGCATGCGGCAAAACCTTACAATATTTTCTACTGCACTGTCCAAATGATATAAACATAATCTATTTTAGCATAACAGAAAGTCACAGACCTATCTCCACAATTTATCAACACAACTATATTACCAGTTAAATATCTGTACAGCAGCATTGGGAAGACGAAAAGTAAAGGCAAGCTTTCAGAATCAAGCATGTCAGTACAGATTAGTAGATTTGGAAATAAACTCTGAAGCAAAATACATTCATTTAGGATGCAGGCAAGACAAGCAGGCCTTTTGACTGCAGTGCTTGTAACTGCAGTTAGGGGGCTCTAGTATTCCTCCTTGCTATTTCAACCATTGATTAATTGATAGTCCTACTGGACAAAGGTGATCATGCCAATGATTTGAACATTCAATCAGACAACTTTATACAAAAAACAACAACAACAATAACATATTTTTCAAGTCTTAGTTGAAACAACACCAATCACAACAATAAGCAGATATCTTCAGCTGGAAGAAGTGGATATTTGGCAGCTTATTTGGCAAATTTGGTAGAAATTTCAGAATCGTGAACTGCATAATCACTGTCGTAAGATTGACTCATTGCTATAGTAACAGGATATAAATGTACAAGGCTTTACCACTACAGATTAATACTTGTTATCTCTTTTACCAAACCTCAACTACTTCTTACAAACTGTGAAAAATGTTTTGCATACCTCAGTGCAGCTTTCCAGCCAATTGACCAGTTAGGACCCTTATGTGGTTCAAGAAATTATAAAGGGCCTAATATGTTTCCAAACTACAAGATGATGATATCACAGTATAAGTCCAGCCTGCTACTGCCTAACCAGGTCTCCTATAGACCATTGCCCTCCAACAAAGAGAAGATCTGTGTTGAAGAAAGATAAAATGTATTCACTAGAATAAATTTGGTAATTACTCATCAATAAGTTGTTGAGAAGTTGTTTTGTAGCATCAAATCTGAAAAGGGGCAAGAGATGGACTCATGAGATTGCTCTGTGATATGTTTGGCGCCTTTCATATCAAAACCTTTTTTGTCCTATAGCTAGCATGCGTATCTAGCTATATCTGGCTGTTGAGGTTGTCTAGATAATTCTGAAGGGAAACTATCTGGTTGTTGAGGTTGGACAGCTGGTCATTGAGGTGTTTCACTGGCTCTTAAAGGTACATGTATGTAACAGGTCCTAGAAGGTGGATGTTGGCTACTCGGCTACCCGGCTGTTGAGGATGTCTATCCAGTTACTGAGGTTGTCTAGCTGGTTGTTGATGGTGTGTAGCTATGGATGCTGGCTACCCGGCTGTTGAGGATGTCTATCCAGTTACTGAGGTTGTCTAGCTGGTTGTTGATGGTGTGTAGCTATGGATGCTGGCTACCCGGCTGTTGAGGATGTCTATCCGTTGCTGAGGTTGGTTAGCTGGTTGTTGATGGTGTGTAGCTGTGTAGGTTGGCTACCCGGCTGTGGAGGTTGTCTATCCGATTACTGAGGTTGGTTAGCTGGTTGTTGAAGGTGCCGGGGTGGATGGTCGGACCCTGTAGTCCATGCTGGGACGTAAGAGGAGACAACTGTCCACCCAGACGTTGGGTTTGTTCAGCATGGTGCGCCACGCTGTGATCTCCTCACCCTGGGAGTCCATCCACTCAATAGGCTGTCCCAGCCGGTTACCTGTCAGTACAAAACTGGTATGTCAACAAGGGCTACTATCTCTCCAGTACGTTAGGAATTTGATGGGGTTCCTTATCAAATTATACAGAGCACTGTCAAGTGTTTATGTTTCACTAGATTTAAATATATTGTACAGGTAGTACAGACATTCTGGGCAACTCAAAATGAAGAAGAGAAAGCATGTGTAAGCATACAAATGTAAGACACAGTACAATGTGTAAACG